>NC_134413.1:74561218-74633718 GCF_038048845.1 Mixophyes fleayi
CAGCCAGTCAGCAGATTCCCGAATCATAATTATCATGTAGGTAACAGAGGGGGGAAAAAAAAATAAGCAAGAAGATAACATTCCCCTCCCGCTAACGGCGACATTCCTTCCTCTACTTCATTATGTAAATGTGAAATGTTGGGGGGGGGGGGGGGGGGGTCACGCACCAAGTTGTTTGTAATGATTTATACCGTGGGATATTATTCTAAAGAAATACACTAGCTGCAGCCCCCCAACGTCACATGACCGGAATTGAATTCTATTTTAATTTACATGCTCGCTGACAATTCATACGGGCTCTTAATATGGAGTCTCCAGAATCAAAATATTTACAGAGGTTTAGTACTAGAAGCAGGATCGTGAACAAGGATTTTTTTTAGTTGTTGCCAATTTAACTGTAGATGGTGACTGGTCAGATGGTCAGTGGGGGTGTATATGGTGTCAGTGGGGGTGTATATGGTGTCAGTGGGGGTGTAGATGGTGTCAGTGGGGGTGTAGATGGTGTCAGTGATGGTGTAGATATCGGTGGTGGTGTATATGGTGTCAATGATGGTGTCAGTGATGGTGTAGATGGTGTCAGTGGGGGTGTAGATGGTGTCAGTGGGGGTGTAGATGGTGTCAGTGATGGTGTAGATGGTGTTGGTGATGGTGTAGATGATGTCAGTGGGGTGTAGATGGTGTCAGTGATGGTGTAGATGGTGTCAGTGATGGTGTAGATGGTGTCAGTGATGGTATAGATGGTGTCAGTGGGGGTGTAGATGGTGATGGTGTAGATGGTGTCAGTGATGGTGTAGATGGTGTCAGTGATGGTGTAGATGGTGTCAGTGGGGGTATAGATGGTGTCAGTGGGGGTGTAGATGGTGATGGTGTAGATGGTGTCAGTGGGGATGTAGATGGTGTCGGTGATGGTGTAGATGATGTCGGTGGTTGTGTAGATAGTGTCGATGGTTGTTTAGATGGTGTCAGTGGGGGTGTAGATGGTGTCAGTGGGGGTGTAGATGGTGATGGTGTAGATGGTGTCAGTGGGGATGTAGATGTTGTCGGTGATGGTGTAGATGATGTCGGTGGTTGTGTAGATGGTGTCAGCGGGGATGTAGATGGTGTCAGTGGGGGTGTAGATGGTGATGGTGTAGATGGTGTCAGTGGGGATGTAGATGTTGTCGGTGATGGTGTAGATGATGTCGGTGGTTGTGTAGATGGTGTCAGTGGGGATGTAGATGGTGTCAGTGGGGGTGTAGATGGTGATGGTGTAGATGGTGTCAGTGGGGATGTAGATGTTGTCGGTGATGGTGTAGATGATGTCGGTGGTTGTGTAGATGGTGTCAGCGGGGATGTAGATGGTGATGGTGTAGATGGTGTTAGTGGGGGTGTAGATGGTGATGGTGTAGATGATGTCGGTGGTTGTGTAGATAGTGTCGGTGGTTGTGTAGATGGTGTCAGTGGGGGTGTAGATGGTGTCAGTGGGGGTGTAGATGGTGATGGTGTAGATGGTGTTAGTGGGGATGTAGATGGTGTCGGTGATGGTGTAGATGATGTCGGTGGTTGTGTAGATAGTGTCGGTGGTTGTGTAGATAGTGTCGGTGGTTGTGTAGATGGTCTCAGTGGGGGTGTAGATGGTGTCAGTGATGGTGTAGATATCGGTGGTGGTGTATATGGTGTCAATGATGGTGTCAGTGATGGTGTAGATGGTGTCAGTGGGGGTGTAGATGGTGTCAGTGGGGGTGTAGATGGTGTCAGTGATGGTGTAGATGGTGTTGGTGATGGTGTAGATGATGTCAGTGGGGGTGTAGATGGTGTCAGTGATGGTGTAGATGGTGTCAGTGATGGTGTAGATGGTGTCAGTGATGGTATAGATGGTGTCAGTGGGGGTGTAGATGGTGATGGTGTAGATGGTGTCAGTGATGGTGTAGATGGTGTCAGTGATGGTGTAGATGGTGTCAGTGGGGGTATAGATGGTGTCAGTGGGGGTGTAGATGGTGATGGTGTAGATGGTGTCAGTGGGGATGTAGATGGTGTCGGTGATGGTGTAGATGATGTCGGTGGTTGTGTAGATAGTGTCGATGGTTGTTTAGATGGTGTCAGTGGGGGTGTAGATGGTGTCAGTGGGGGTGTAGATGGTGATGGTGTAGATGGTGTCAGTGGGGATGTAGATGTTGTCGGTGATGGTGTAGATGATGTCGGTGGTTGTGTAGATGGTGTCAGCGGGGATGTAGATGGTGTCAGTGGGGGTGTAGATGGTGATGGTGTAGATGGTGTCAGTGGGGATGTAGATGTTGTCGGTGATGGTGTAGATGATGTCGGTGGTTGTGTAGATGGTGTCAGTGGGGATGTAGATGGTGTCAGTGGGGGTGTAGATGGTGATGGTGTAGATGGTGTCAGTGGGGATGTAGATGTTGTCGGTGATGGTGTAGATGATGTCGGTGGTTGTGTAGATGGTGTCAGCGGGGATGTAGATGGTGATGGTGTAGATGGTGTTAGTGGGGGTGTAGATGGTGATGGTGTAGATGATGTCGGTGGTTGTGTAGATAGTGTCGGTGGTTGTGTAGATGGTGTCAGTGGGGGTGTAGATGGTGTCAGTGGGGGTGTAGATGGTGATGGTGTAGATGGTGTTAGTGGGGATGTAGATGGTGTCGGTGATGGTGTAGATGATGTCGGTGGTTGTGTAGATAGTGTCGGTGGTTGTGTAGATAGTGTCGGTGGTTGTGTAGATGGTCTCAGTGGGGGTGTAGATGGTGTCAGTGATGGTGTAGATGATGTCAGTGATGGTGTAGATGGTGTCGGTGGTTGTGTAGATATTGGTGGTGTTGTGTATGGTGTCAATGATGATGTCGGTGGTGGTGTAGATGATGTCGGTGATGGTGCTGGTCATGGTGTAGATAGTGTCAGTGATGGTGTCAGTGGGGGTGTAGATGGTGATGGTGTAGATATCTTTGATGGTGTAGATGATGTCAGTGTTGGTGTAGAGGTGTCAGTTATGGTGTAGATGATGTCAGTGATGGTGTAGATATCTTTGATGGTGTAGATGATGTCGGTGATGGTGTAGATGATGTCAGTGTTGGTGTAGAGGTGTCAGTTATGGTGTAGGTGATGTCAGTGATGGTGTAGATGATGTCAGTGATGGTGTAGATGGGGTCAATGATGTTCCTGCCATGATACAAGGTGGGAGCAGCACAGGAAAGGGTCTTACCTTGCCTCACTTATGCCATTTACCTGCTGAAGATGATTTTCTATCTGGATCGTCATACGGGTAGGGCCTTAGGCAATGCTAGGCCTCCGTAGGCGGCGTCATCCCCTAAGGCTCTACGCTTCCCCTGCCCTTCTTCTTCCCGTAACAGTCAAGAGGTGGGACGGGATCTTTTCTCTGACTGGGAGTGTGGCAATGGGCAGTTACATAGTCACTTGCTGCTCCTTCATGGCAGCAGACCATACTCAGTGTGGGGACCCAGTAGGGACATTAAAAACACTGAACGGGTGAAATTATGTGGACACTATCGGTAGCGTTGGCCCTGCCTACAGGAGACCCAAGGTTTCACAAATGAATCTTTGGACGAGGGATTTGGGTTCTGGGAATCAAGACTAAATGCCCAAACCTGAGGATCACCTTGGAGCTATGATTCACACTTTTGGGTCTTTATGACCTAAAAATTTTGGTCTTAATCCAAAGTGTTGTTTAAAGCTGTTTTTAAAGGTTTTGGAAAACTTCTTTACTTGGGATCCGCGACGACTGGGATGACTCTGACTGCATTTCCTGCCGAGCGATCTTCGTGGACAATACTAGAACCATATGTATCAGTATGTGAAGCTGATTAGTCAATAGTGAAACAGGATTTAGTTTGAATGTAAATGATAGAGAACTGAACCAAGACAATGTAATACCAGGCCCTCACAGCATTAATCCAGGATCGACCAATGTGCGGGTGTGTGTTTTTAAGATTAGAAGCAATAACGAGGTTCGGGTATTTGACGTACAGAGACCCAGATTGAATAACTTAATCACCTACCCTTAACTGAGTTGGGGGGAGCCAGGTGAAGTGCGAGCTGAGTCCAAATGCAAGTCCATTGGGATATCGTCTTGACCTTGTTTGTAGATGACCGGAGGTGTGCTAAGTGGAGAGTCAACAACCAAGATGCATTTGTGCTATATACCAGGCTCCTAGTACTGGGTGGGAGATTAGCAAAAGCCATGCAGAGCTGCAGAGACAATGAGTGCATTTGTGGGCCCAAAATTACTAACCCACTGGTGGTGTTGAATAAAGTGTCGATTTTCATTAGACCAGTTCTGGTACCCATAATTATCCCAACTGTGTTGTGAATTTTATTGATGTTCTTGTGAAGTCCTATTGGTTTTCAAACTTCCATGTGCCAGAGACCTTTCTATATTCTTGAGTTGCAGTCCAAGGATGTTAGGAGACGGAGCTAGCTGTAGTACCCTGATCGGAAGGTAGGTGCATTATTACCGTGACACGGGTCAGGGGTTCGGATCCTAGGTTTGCCTAGTATGGCACAACCCCTAGTGAGGCGCGGAGTCTAACGGGGAAATGGTATTCACCAGGGACCGCCAAAAGGTGGTTTGGTCGCGGCCAGTCTGTGGACTGTCGGGATGGTGGAGAATACACAGAGGTGTAACAGTTGCGGACTACAGGTAATGCGGGAATGCAGGTACAGCTGAATGAGGAATAGTCTGCGGACTGCAGGATTACCACTTGTAACTAAGGAGAAGAAGGGTGCCAGGTCCAACACCTAAAGAAAGGGGACTAAAAGAACAGGCACCGAGCGTCTGAAGGAGGTGCCTTTTAAATTTGGAGCCAAAATGAGCCAGCCAATGGGAAGAGAGGAAAGAATGAAAGGACGATGTCAGCCCGGCCGGGATGGAGCGCGGCAGTCAGCGGGGACCAGGTGGCCCCACAACACAATTTATGGCTACAGTTTTATTTTAGAATAATGACCGGTTAATTCTTCGCCAGCTTCCTTAACCTTCTCGACAACATTAACCTGATTCATGTTCAAACTCAACTTGCGCACAAGTCGTGGTTTAAAATAAAGAACTTGAGTGATGTTCTGACCGTATTCAAATCCAAGTGAATCTCAAGATACATTTCAATTTGTATCTGGGTGACCAGCATGCATGGGGGCGTGGCTATAATTTTAGACAGTGCTTTGCTGCTCTCCAGCTCTTCCTATCCCCATAATATACATGGGCAATGCTGAGTGCGCTACTGTTAGGTGCACCCAGCTCTCTCTTTTCAAGCAGAGCTGTGTGAAGCGGGAGCAGGGTCCAGCCACCTCCATTATACAGTGCCCCAGGCTTGGAGGGGGGTTTCCAGGCACTAGGACCCCTCCCCCCCAATTATCCCCCGCCCTCCTCGGTTTGACTATGCTTCCATACCAATGTTCTGTCCTATTTAACGATTGGCATACGTGTACTTTTCCAAACAAAGCAACGCCGTGACCGTCACCACAATCAGCCGGCACTTACACCTGCCCTATATTGGTGCAAATGATACGACAAAACAAAATTGCATTTGCATTCGAGCATTGCATGCAATTGAGTTAATTGGTGTAAGTTCCATTTTGTCGAAGAGCAAAATAATGCAAGATACAGCAACCCAAATGGACTTTACATCCAAACATGAATCTGGCCCTAAATGTTTGATGCATTTACACCACCAAGTGCAGACTTAAATGGCTGAAATAAAAGTGCAAAGTTTGGGGGTTGGTGAGCGGCCTTGAACAAGCCCCTAAACATATATTGCTAATGGATTCCAAAGGTGCACTAATCATACTGTGATGGGCAAAAGGCTGTTAGAGCGTCTTGCCTAAAATAACTCACTCGTTCTTGTTCCCTTCTACATTCCAGGTAAACCACTGTAGTCCCGAGAATCGTTAGACGCTCGTTAATACACTGAAGGAGGTCACCGCACGTAAGTTATCAGGCGGTCACTGACATCTAAGCTCGTAAAGACCATGAAATTCTTCCTTGTTTTATCTCTCTGTGTTTTTCAATCATGACTTTATATTACCAGGTCATTGGTTACACCCCAGCCCTCAGCATTGTTATCCCAAGGCAATGAAAGTAAACAACTCGGCATCTCCCACCATTCCCGGTAGTCGGCATAAAAGTCGGCACTATTTAGAGATATTTTATTTTTGTGAATGGCTTTGTGGATAATATACAAGTAATACATCAGGTCAGTCTGTAAAATCATTGTTAAGGGGCTCCTGTCCATTATAGAGGGACCACTGGGGTGGCAAAGTTGCCGCTAAAGGGGTTGCAGTCTTATTCATTACCTGGCACCCACAGCCCAGGACTGAACAGAGGTAACTGTCAATCATTTCTAGTTCCCTGTGCTCAGTGATTGACAGTTACCACCACTCCCACAACAGATGCTACACTGTGTCAGGGGCAGATCTAGAAAAGTATCCTACCCGGGGCGATTTAGTGGGGGCGATTTAGGCCCCGCCCCCTTTTTGACTTCAAGGCTGCCAGCGGCTGCACAATATGTGCAGGTCCGCTAAGCAGTGACAATGTGCTGCCCGGCTGCTCTGATTGTCCCCCGATCGCCCCCCCCTGGATCCGCCACTGCACTGTGTAATTAATAATAACATAAATTGGAAACAACAGGCAGCATACGCTCCTCACCTAACCCTAAAACAGCTCTGTGCTGACTTAGACTGCCGCCGGTTCTTATACTAAATGCGTGTGGAAGTCACTCCTACGGTCAAGGGGATCAGAATCACTTAAGTGCACCCTGGAACTACCATAATCTTAACATCATAGGATACTTTATATAGAAATAAAAAATAATTACCAATACACTTCTCTAATTGCTCATACGGATCCGAATTTCATACCAAGGTACAAAACTACAGCTTTACATGTGCTACCCGGCGGATGTGGTGTGTATCGCTGCTTGTCAGACGGATAAAACCAAACTGATCAACCACGGTCTTGTGCAATCATATCTTAGTTTGATTGTTGTATATGAGGTATATGGGTTGCCCATTCTGTATGCTGTTCTCACATTTGCAAGGAAATCATAACGCTCTCTAAATCTCGGTCACCCCCTAAATTAACACCACTAGAGACCACCTAAGAGAAGTTGGGACCATTGTCGGACCTGGAAGGTTTAGTTGTATGGGTTGTAGAGATGTGTCAGGAGATGTCCCTTATATGTAATACGTTTTTTGCCACCCATTGGCCATAACTGCATAGGCAAACCGAGGGGGGGGGGGGTTCCTAGTGCCTGGAAACCCCCCTCCATGACTGGGGCACTGTATAATTGAGGTGGCTGGACCCTGCTCCCACTTCACACGGCTCTGCTTGAAAAAGGGAGATCTATGTGCACCTAACAGTAGTGCACGCAGCATTGCCCATGTATATTATGGGGATAGGAAGAGTTGGAGAGCAGCCAAGCACTGTCTAATATTATAGTCACGCCCCCATGCATGCTGGTCACTGGTGGTGTGGTGTGGAAGCCTCGCCTCTACAAATCCTGCGTTTGCCCCTGCGCGGTGATATTGAAGTTGCGGTATCAGAGGCGGAAGCAGGTTTTAAGAGGCCCCAGGACGTTAATGGTTCTGGATGTCCACCCAAGAATAGTCCATTGAATGTAGGAAGCTTTTGTAGATTCTATAGTAGAAGGTATTGATCTGGTCCTCATTGATTGGTCATCATTGGTAGACTACTGCCGGAAGAGCCCACGCAGTTTCCCATAGGAAACACCCAATTAAATGAGCCGTCATTAAGGTAATGTTTCAACATCTCTCTTCTTCCTCTTTTGAATTCAGCCGCTAGAATGGAACATCCAAGGACTCGGCAAAGCTTTCTGAGTAGAATTGATAATGGCACCAGGCGTTGTCCCCACACGAAAAAGCATTTTGGTCCTAAAGCTGGAAAGTCACCTTTATTGACAAAGTGAATGTGATTTGAAGGACCCTCAGGACAATGAGATTTATCTATGAATGAAAGAAAAAATGCCTTCTGCTACTTCTCTGACGCCTCTGCTAATTATCGCTATCGTCATAGACTTCTTTTATCGAAAACTACTCGCCGTTATCTTACATATATGCCATGTTATGTTATTAGACGTGGGTCTAAAGCTTCTGCTGCCTGAGGTGGCAACCGAGATGGTTTCTTATCTCGGCCAAACACGTTGGGATATTTTCCCGATAATTGCGGTTTGCCCTAAAAACAATCACGGTGTCCAAGACTAATCTGATCGATCTGATCATTATCAGTCATGTTACTATACGGTGACATAGACCATTAGCCCTAACAGGATCCATGCGTGCCAGAAGTGAATTTGAAACTCGACCCCAACAATTTGGATAACTACGTATATGGGCAGGTAAACCATTAATCGCTCTGCATTATAAGGCCACCAGAGATCTGGGGTCTGTATAGTGAAGCCACCATAGTTCTGGTGTCCCAGGCCTGGTGTTCCAGGCCTGGTGTTCCAGGCCTGGTGTTCCAGGCCTGGTGTTCCAGGCCTATGGTTGCTTTACTCTTCAGGCCCTAAATGACTGTTGGCTTTATAATGCAGACCCACCCCTTAATCTCTGGTGGTTTTACAATACAGAGCCCAAATCTACCTTCAGTGATAGATCTCTTGTGATTATAGGAGATATGGTGACTATGGGGTCCAAAGGGGAGGGGGCGGGGATTGCAACTGCAACTTCCTGCAAATACAGCAGCCCCGCCACCGCTACAGCCCACTATCACCTCCCATTGGCACAGAGCAAGCAGAGGACAAAAGTGGGGGGCACAAGAAGATAAACCAATCTTGAGCGGTCCCGATGTCCTCTCAGGTTCATGATTAATTTCAGAGGATAAACCCAGCAGTAATTTAAGAGAAAAAAAGTTTAACGTGTGGTGGTTGTAAAATGGTCGGAGGTTGGAGATTTGTCCATCTCTCCATAGTCCTAGTTATACTTCCAATTTGCAGAGTTGTCTCCAAAGACCGCCACCTTCAGTTTCAGTGGGTGGATGAGATACGCCCAACGGCGCAAAACCAAATGCACTTTGTACCTGAGGTCTTCTACTATCCTTCACTACCTCCCGCGTTTTATAACCATCTAGTTATTTTTAGAGATGCTCACTGACCCCCGTGAACTTTTTTTTGGTTTTGGATCTGTCTCTGGATTAGCTTGGTGTTTTGGTTTTGACAAAACCGCCCGTGCGTGTTTTGGTTTTGGATTTTTTACAAAAAAATCCTAAAATATGCTAAAATCACCTATTTTTGCTCTTTTTTTTTTGTTTCTACATTATTATTAACCTCAATAACACTCATTTCAAGTCATTTGCAGTCAATTTTGACCACCTCACAGATCACAATATTATTTTCATACACTTTCGTACAAATACTGCAGCGACCTGGCTGGATGGTAAGCGACAGAGCAATGACACAAACACACGGCAGTTCCTAGCACATCTAGGAAACATTGGCACACAGCAGTGGCAGAAAAGAAAAATGGGGGTCCGCCCTCCCTCCCACCCCCTGTTATGTTAGATCCTTAAAAAAGAATCCAAAACTCGCAAGATCCGAAATCCGACGATATAACGATGACGTTTTGTCTCGTTTTTGATTCCGAGGACGCGTGAAGGTACCGAGCCGGCTCGGTACTCTGATCCCCTAAGTTCGGGTGTGTTCGGTTCTTGAGGAACCGGGCCTGAGCATCTCTAGTTATTTTATCAACCAGATTTTATTTTCATTATACACTACATGGATAAAGATCACTGCAGGAAGTTAATAAAATGTATTTAGTTAAAGTTACCTGACGGTATGTTGAAACCAATAAATTAAAGTAATATGAAAATGGAAAATCCCTTTGAGTACGGGTTTATTTTTTGATCAAAAGAGATCCCTTTAAAACAAGCATCCTAATGCCTGCAAGGTGCACTAATAGACAATACAGGGAAGGCTATATTTAAGGAACTGGTGTCTATCATTTTAACTGCACCAAGGTCATCTTGACAATGAGTTACTGCAGCCGTAGCTGATTGTTATAGATGAGGACAGTGAATAAAGATCAACAAATCTAGTGGTCAATTTTATTGACTCTCTAGGGCCCAGGGGAACAATTATTTCAATCAGTTAGGGGTCAGCTGGGACATGGCAGCCTGTACTAATGGCCTGCACAACACATCACTAGGGTAGTGACCTCTTGATTGTCCCACTGTTTATACAAGCTGCTGTGCCCCATTGTTGTTTCATGTAACCCACAGCTTGCTGACAAATTGGTGTGGCTGGGGAACAGGTCATAAATACTTAAATAAGAGGAGCATTGTGCTTAGGGACAGGTCCTCAGGGAATCCTGTATTTGTGTAAAGCAGTTGTCCAAACCCCCCCCACACTCACCCACCCTGGATAGCCACACGCCAGCAACAGGCTCCAGTCTCGGATTACAACCCTCACAGACCACTCTACAATACCCAAAGATTCAATACAGTCTGCTCAGTTTATACCTCTGCAGAGATTATGTGAAATGATGTTGTGCCCCCCCCCCTCTGCCAAAATAAAATCCACATAAAAAATGTCCATATCCAGTGTTCAATTGCAGCTCAATCTTTGCACCAGTTTCCAAGTTTTTTATGCTTTGTACGGGGAAACGGTACAGAGGGCTCTGGTTCAAGTCCGAACCCAACTTGCACGTAAGTTTCGTCTTAAAAAAACAACAAGCACGGAGGTTGTGCATAGTTTCGGCCGTGTTTAGATCCAAGCGGATCTCAAGATACGGTTTCCACTTGAATCTGGGTGTAAGCACGCTCTGCCGAAACGATAGTACAGTTAAAGGTCGAATCAGAGCAGAGAAAACCTTTTTTTTGGGGGGGATGGGGAAATGAAATAACCACTGATAGTAGTATAATCAATTATTTAAATATAAAATTTCAAACAGAAATGTATTATTTATTTTTTATATTAATTACATATAATTAATAAACACAACAAAGATGCTTTCAATGTATACTGTACACACAATGCGTTTATGCAGTCTAACTTAGTTGCATGCCCCCCCCACATATTGAGCCTTTGTACGCTACCCCCCACTCCCCAATCCTCCTTATAATACCTACCCTAAACAAACCTCTGTATATTACCCACTGTAGGTGTGCACCAGGGGATGTCTGGCTGGGCTGTTATGCATACTTGACAACCTTTGAAAAGTGGATTCTGGGAGATCCCGGGTAGGGGGCATGGTTGGAGGGCTGCGGTCAATCGTGTCATTTTTGCCCCACCCCCATGACAAAAACAGCATTTCGTCGCAGGGCGGGTGGGGGGGGGGGGAGGGGTTTTCAAGATGACGCGAGTCACTGCGAATCGCGTAATTTTGATGAGTAAGTTGCAGTATGCGGGATTCTTGCCGGCTCTCCCGGGAGTCCGGGAGACCTAGCTGGATTTCGGGAGTCTTCCAGACATTCCGGGAGAGTTGGCAAGTATGCCATTATGCCTGCATCACCCATGTCTAAGGGCTGTGTGACCCCAAAAATATTTCAAATGTACGTTGACCCAGAGAAACAACTGTACCAATTTGCTAGCCAAAATGAAAGATATTAGAGATATTTCTGCAATCATACGGAGAATTATTTTTTCCTATGCACAGAAAGCTTCCAACAGGAGCCTGCAATGGGTGACAACTGAAGACAGTAGCAGCATTAAGCACATTGATTGAGAAGTCTATGGAGGAGATGGAGGTAGTATGTCCTCTTTAAATCCTGGCGATAAAACTGAATGCGGTTTATGCCCACAGAGTTTAATGAAAGGTCTCATTTTATGCTAAAATTGAATCAGCTCTTACAGTTTTAGGGATTAATGTTGGAAGCTCAGTTTCCATTGCAATATCCATTTGAGGGGCCGTTAATGCTTGGTTCAGATTACACGGATGATAGAGATATGCGGAGGGTGGAGACTGACTGCTGCTGAAATGGTCTTGTCTTGGTGAGACCTCATGATGGATGAGTGGGGGATAAAGACAGTATTCCCAAGACACTGAATTATAAAAGGTGGGATTCATGTCAATGGAGTTTCAATAAGATAAACAGGGTATATCAGTGCACTGGGATGATAACCTTTGTTTATTTATATAGCGCCAGCAATTCTGAAGCGCTGTACAGAGACAGACGTGGAAGTCGCACAGTACACTGACAGACGTGGAAGTCGCACAGTACAGAGACAGACGTGGAAGTCGCACAGTACACTGACAGACGTGGAAGTCGCACAGTACACAGACACTCGTGGAAGTGGCACAGGTCACAGACAGACGTGGAAGTCGCACAGTACAGAGACAGACGTGGAAGTCGCACAGTACACTGACAGACGTGGGAGTCGCACAGTACACTGACAGACGTGGGAGTCGCACAGTACAGAGACAGACGTGGAAGTCGCACAGTACACTGACAGACGTGGAAGTCGCACAGTACACTGACAGACGTGGAAGTCGCACAGTACACTGACAGACGTGGAAGTCGCACAGTACACTGACAGACGTGGATGTCGCACAGTACACTGACAGACGTGGGAGTCGCACAGTACAGAGACAGACGTGGGAGTCGCACAGTACACTGACAGACGTGGATGTCGCACAGTACACTGACAGACGTGGAAGTCGCACAGTACACAGACACTTGTGGAAGTTGCACAGGTCACAGACGTGGAAGTCGCACAGTACAGAGACAGACGTGGAAGTCGCACAGTACACTGACAGACGTGGGAGTCGCACAGTACAGAGACAGACGTGGGAGTCGCACAGTACACTGACAGACGTGGAAGTCGCACAGTACACTGACAGACGTGGAAGTCGCACAGTACACTGACAGACGTGGAAGTCGCACAGTACACTGACAGGCGTGGATGTCGCACAGTACACTGACAGACGTGGATGTCGCACAGTACACTGACAGACGTGGGAGTCGCACAGTACAGAGACAGACGTGGGAGTCGCACAGTACACTGACAGACGTGGAAGTCGCACAGTACACTGACAGACGTGGATGTCGCACAGTACACTGACAGACGTGGAAGTCGCACAGTACACTGACAGACGTGGATGTCACACAGTACACTAGCAGACGTGGAAGTCGCACAGTACACTGACAGACGTGGAAGTCGCACAGTACAGAGACAGACGTGGAAGTCGCACAGTACACTGACAGACGTGGAAGTCGCACAGTACAGAGACAGACGTGGATGTCGCACAGTACACTGACAGACGTGGATGTCGCACAGTACAGAGACAGACGTGGAAGTCGCACAGTACAGAGACAGACGTGGAAGTCGCACAGTACACTGACAGACGTGGAAGTCGCACAGTACACTGACAGACGTGGAAGTCGCACAGTACAGAGACAGACGTGGAAGTCGCACAGTACACTGACAGACGTGGAAGTCGCACAGTACACAGACAGACGTAGACATTGTACAGTACACAGACAGACGTAGACATCGTACAGTGGACAGACAGATGTGGACGTCGCACAGTACAGAGACAGACGTGTAAGTCGCACAGGTCACAGACAGACATGGATGTCGCACAGTACACTGACACTTGTGGAAGTTGCACAGGTCACAGACGTGGAAGTCGCACAGTACAGAGACAGACGTGGAAGTCGCACAGTACACTGACAGACGTGGATGTCGCACAGTACACTGACAGACGTGGAAGTCGCACAGTACAGAGACAGACGTGGAAGTCGCACAGTACACTGACAGACGTGGATGTCGCACAGTACACTGACAGACGTGGAAGTCGCACAGTACACTGACAGACGTGGAAGTCGCACAGTACAGAGACAGACGTGGAAGTCGCACAGTACACTGACAGACGTGGAAGTCGCACAGTACACTGACAGACGTGTAAGTCGCACAGTACACAGACAGACGTGTAAGTCGCACAGTACACAGACAGACGTAGACATTGTACAGTACACAGACAGACGTAGACATCGTACAGTGGACAGACAGATGTGGAAGTCGCACAGTACAGAGACAGGCGTGGAAGTCGCACAGTACACTGACAGACGTGGAAGTCGCACAGTACACTGACAGACGTGGAAGTCGCACAGTACACTGACTAGGGATGTGCACCGGCGACTTTTGAGGTCTCGTGTTTTGTGTTTTGGATCCGGATTTTCGTTATTTTTGAGGTTCGGATTTGTCTCGCAAAACACTTGACGAAAGGTCTCGGTTCGGATTTAAGGTATTGGATTCGGATTTTTTTTGAAAAAAACATAAAAAGTTTAAAAATCAAGTTTTTGGGCTTATTTTCACTCCTAGGCTATTATTAACCTCAATAACATTCAATAACAAGCATTTCCACTAATTTACAGTGTATTCTGAACACCTCACAATATAGTTATTAGTCCAAAACGTTGCAACAAGGTATCTTTCTGGACTGCGTAGAGGAGTGGGTCACCACAATATATATTAAAAACCCTGAACTTTTATGATTCGCACCAATAATTGTACCTGGACTGCGTAGAGGAGTGGGTCACCACAATATATTAAAAACCCTGAACTTTTATGAATCGCACCAATAAATGTACCTGGACTGCGTAGAGGAGTGGGTCACCACAATATATATAATAAGAAAACCATCAACTGGTTTGATTCGCACCAATAAATGTACCTGGACTGCGTAGAGGAGTGGGTCACCACAATATATTAAAAACCCTGAACTTTTATGAATCGCACCAATAAATGTACCTGGACTGCGTAGAGGAGTGGGTCACCACAATATATATAATAAGAAAACCATCAACTTGTTTGATTCGCACCAATAAATGTACCTGGACTGCGTAGAGGAGTGGGCACTGGGCACCACAATAAAATATATAAAAAACCTTCAACAGGTCTGCATTACACTACACATACGGCTGCTCCTCCATCCTCTCCATCATATACATGTTGGAGTTTTAGCGTGTGACAACCTCTTGTTTTTGATAATGTCAGTGCATTTTGAATATTTTTCAATTTGCCCCACACCACTGAATGTACTTTATCTATGATACGCATCTATCTATCTTGACTGCGTAGTGTGGTGGCCCCGGTACACAATTTGGTACCGGGGCCACAATAAAATAAATACACCCTCCACGTGTCAGAATTCCACCAAACAAGTATCTGGACTGCGTAGTGGGGTGGCCCCGGTACCCAACTTGATACCGGGGCCACAATAAAATAAATACACCCTCCACGTGTCAGAATTCCACCAAACAAGTATCTGGACTGCGTAGTGGGGTGGCCCCGGTACCCAACTTGATACCGGGGCCACAATAAAATAAATACACCCTCCACGTGTCAGAATTCCACCAAACAAGTATCTGGACTGCGTAGTGGGGTGGCCCCGGTACCCAACTTGATACCGGGGCCACAATAAAATAAATACACCCTCCACGTGTCAGAATTCCACCAAACAAGTATCTGGACTGCGTAGTGGGGTGGCCCCGGTACCCAACTTGATACCGGGGCCACAATACCTCCTCCAAACATGCTACAGACAATTCGTCATTGAGATCCCATTAAGTATGTTAAAGACAGACAGGGTCCAAGTGTTATTAGTTGACTTTGTAAAGAAAAAAACTGTCCCTGTTGCACATAGTCGTGCAATGAAGACTTACTTTTTCATTTAAAGGCACGATCTTTCAAGTGTAGTGTTTGTAAGTCTAAGTCATATTATACTTTTGGTAAAATTGGTTTTTTTGGTTCCTCTTTATGTTAATTAATTAGTAATAGAATTAAAGTAGGAAATAGAATTAAATAGAATTAAAGTAGGAAATAGAGTGGTATAGAGTTGTAGTGTGGTATAGATAGAGTGGTCCACACAATATAATAATAAAACCCTCAACTGGTCTGAATTCCACCAAACAAGTATCTTGACTGCGTAGTGTGGTGGCCCCGGTACACAATTTGGTACCGAGGCCACAATATAATTAAAAAACCCTCCACGTGTCGGAATTCCACCAAACAAGTATCTGGACTGCATAGTGGGGTGGCCCCGGTACCCAATTTGATACCGGGGCCACAATACCTCCTCAAAACATGCTCCAGACAATTCGTCATTGACAGACCCCAGACAGACAGGGTCGTAGTGTTACTGTTTGACTTTGTAAACCCAAAAAAATGTCCCTGTTGCACTTGCACATAGTCGTGCAATCAAGACTGACTTTTTCATTTAAAGGCACGATCTTTCAAGTGTCAGAAAGAGAGAGAAGACACAGGAGAGGAGAGTTGTAGCTGGGGACCTGGGGTGGAAGCTCCCAGGCTCCCCCAGCATTGCCTGGAAGTCTGAGCGTGGTGACTGAGCCAGGGCAAGGAATGTGTGCCCTGGATGAGGGGGAGAACTCCATGCCACTATAGTGAACCCAAGAGAGAGGGGGACACTGCACATGGAAGAGGCCCTGGAGTGAGGGCTGCTACAAGAGGCATGGTAGCTGTAGTGTCAGATCCTGAGGCTGAGAGTACACAGAGTGACGTGTCAGAGCACAGGAGACATTATCCCCGCAGAGGAGGGATGAGCTGCAGTTGAGAGGTCTGCTGTTGAAATAGGACATGCACACTTTAACAAACCAATCATTTCAGCGACAGGGCCTACCAAACAACTTTGACTGAAATGATTGGTTTGTTTGGGCCCCCACACCAAAAAAGCTATTCATCTCTCCCTGTACAGACTAAACAGGCTCTACTGAGGCAAGATGTCGTCCTCATCCTCAACCTCTGATTCCTCTCCCCCTACAGTGTCTACTTCCTCCTCATCACACATTATCAATTCGTCCCCGCTGGACTCCACAACCACAGGTCCCTCTGTAGTATCTGGAGGGCAGTGCTGTACTTCATTGAGGAATTGATTATTCATTTTTATAAACATCATTTTTTCAACGTTGTGAGGAAGCAACCTCCTTCGCCGCTCACTGACCAGGTTCCCCGCTGCACTAAAAACTCTTTCCGAGTACACACTGGAGGGGGGACAACTCAGTTAAAAAATAGAGCCAGTTTGTACAGGGGCTTCCAAACTGCCTTTTGGAGTTCTACCACGTCACTACCTCTAGTTAATTTAGATTGCAAGGCTTGTAAATATAAATACTTTGAAGATAAAAAAAAGCAGGCTGCACAGACTGTGGAGCTAGAAAGTGAAATTAAATGGACCACGTTACTTTGGTGGCTATCTATGCCCCCCCCCCCCGCCCTACACTTGTAGTTGAATATAAATAAAGCAGCCTGCATAGACTGTAGAACTAGCAATTCAAATATACAAATAAATGGACAAAGGCAGTTTGGTATCTGTCTGCATCAGATCCCCTCTCCACTAGGAGTAAAACAGAAAACTTTTCAGCCGTTATATAATCTAGAATATAAATAGAAATTGAGAAATGCAATTTGGTATCTGTCTGCATCATAATCATCAACATCCTCCTCAGCGCCAGCTACATCAATATCCTCCTCCCAGTGCACAACATTCACACCTTCATTAGCCAAATCTGTAACTGGACTGTGGGTGATCCTTCCAGCATATGCAGAGGGCGTGCTGCAAATGCTGGATGGAGTCACCTCTTCCCGTACAGTGATGGGAAGGTCAGGGTTCACAACCAACAACACCCTTGGACTCGCCTTGGGGATTTGTGATGTCATCTGTTTAGAAGGCAGAGTTCTTTGCTGTTTTGTTGTTGTTGCTGACAGCATAACTCTCTTAAATTTTTTGTAGGGGGGGGGAGGAGGGCTTTGATCCTTGGGTGAAGTTGGACCACTAGTCATGAACACGGGACAGGGCCTAAGCCGTTCCTTGCCACTACTTGTCGTAATTGGCATATTGCCAACTTTACGTTTCTCCTCAGATGATTTTAAGTTTCTTTTTTTGCTGTTTTTTGAGAACTTGGGCTTTTTGGATTTTACATGCCCTGTACTAGGAGATTGGGCATCGTGCTTGCCAGACGACGTTGATGGCATTTCATCGTCTATGTCATGACTAGTGGCAGCAGCTTCAGCATTAGGAGGAAGTGGGTCTTGATCTTTCCCTACTTTATCCTCCAAATTTTTGCTCTCCATTATATGTAGCACAAGATACTGCAGAATGTGTGAACTTGGTAATATTGCAGTACCAATGGACTTATAATGCTGGATTGGTTTTGCAAATTTGGTTATAATTATTATATTTTTTTTTTTTTTTTAATTTTTTATTTTTTTTTACTTTTTTTTTATTTTTTACAAACTTGGGAATAATGGGGAAATAACTATGCCCTTAGAAGCACAGAGCACAGGACACAGCACCACTGGACTGAACAGGACACGGCACAGGACCCAGCAGCACTACGGAACTCAGCAGGACAGAGCACAGGACACAGCACCACTGGACTGATACTGCAGAATGTGTAAACTTTGTAATATTGCAGTACCACTGGACTTTTACTGCTGAATGTGTGAACTTGGTAATATTGCAGTACCAATGGGCTTATACTGCAGGATTGGTTGTGAAAATTTTGTGGTAATTAAAAAATATTAAAGTAGTTTTTGGTATTTTATAAAAAAAAAAAATTTTTATTTTTTTAAACACAGGGGAATATTGGGGAAATAACTATGCCCTTAGAAGCACAGAGCACAGGACACAGCACCACTGGACTGAACAGGACACAGCACAGGACCCAGCAGCACCACTGACCTCAGAAGGACAGAGCACAGCACACAGCACCACTGGACTGATACTGCAGAACACAGCACAGCACAGCACAGCACAGCACAGCACAGCACAGCACAGCACAGCACTAAACAGCACTAAACAGCACAGAACTAAACAGCACAGAACTAAACAGCACAGAACTAAACAGCACAGAACTAAACAGCACAGAACTAAACAGCACAGAACTAAACAGCACAGAGGACCACCTAACACACCCTCCCTCTACCCTGATCAATGCCCGAGTGAAGATGGCGGCGACTAGCGGGGAATTTATAGGATCCGAGTATCGCGAGATCCGACAACGGGATTATGAGTCAGAGCCTCAGTTTCACTTTTGAATTTGGCGCCAATACCCGGATCTGTCTCGGATCCGACTCGGATCCGCAACGTTCGGGTGGGCTCGGATTTCAGAAATCCGAGCGCGCTCATCCCTAACACTGACAGACGTGGAAGTCGCACAGTACACAGACAGACGTAGACATTGTACAGTACACAGACAGACGTAGACATCGTACAGTGGACAGACAGATGTGGACGTCGCACAGTACACTGACAGATGTGGACGTCGCACAGTACAGAGACAGACGTGGAAGTCGCACAGTACACTGACAGATGTGGACGTCGCACAGTACAGAGACAGACGTGGAAGTCGCACAGTACACTGACAGACGTGGAAGTCGCACAGTACAGAGACAGACGTGGAAGTCGCACAGTACACTGACAGACGTGGATGTCGCACAGTACACTGACAGACGTGGAAGTCGCACAGTACAGAGACAGACGTGGAAGTCGCACAGTACACTGACAGACATGGATGTCGCACAGTACACTGACAGACGTGGAAGTCGCACAGTACAGAGACAGACGTGGAAGTCGCACAGTACACTGACAGACGTGGAAGTCGCACAGTACAGAGACAGACGTGGAAGTCGCACAGTACACTGACAGACGTGGAAGTCGCACAGTACACAGAGAGACGTGGAAGTCGCACAGTACAGAGGCAGACGTGGAAGTCGCACAGTACAGAGACAGATGTGGAAGTGCACAGTACACTGACAGACGTGGATGTCACACAGTACACTGACAGACGTGGATGTCACACAGTACACTGACAGACGTGGGAGTCGCACAGTACAGAGACAGACGTGGAAGTCGCACAGTACACTGACAGACATGGATGTCGCACAGTACACTGACAGACGTGGAAGTCGCACAGTACACAGACACTTGTGGAAGTTGCACAGGTCACAGACGTGGAAGTCGCACAGTACAGAGACAGACGTGGAAGTCGCACAGTACACTGACAGACGTGGAAGTCGCACAGTACACTGACAGACGTGGAAGTCGCACAGTACAAAGACAGACGTGGAAGTCGCACAGTACACTGACAGACGTGGAAGTCGCACAGTACACTGACAGACGTGGATGTCGCACAGTACACTGACAGACGTGGATGTCACACAGTACAGAGACAGACGTGGAAGTCGCACAGTACACAGACACTTGTGGAAGTTGCACAGGTCACAGACGTGGAAGTCGCACAGTACAGAGACAGACGTGGAAGTCGCACAGTACACAGACAGACGTGGAAGTGCACAGTACACTGACAGACGTGGAAGTTGCACAGTACACAGACAGACGTGGAAGTCGCACAGTACACAGACAGACGTGGAAGTCGCACAGTACACTGACAGACGTGGAAGTCGCACAGTACACTGACAGACGTGGAAGTCGCACAGTACACAGAGAGACGTGGAAGTCGCACAGTACACTGACAGACGTGGACAGAAGCCTGAGGTGAGAGAGCTGGGTAGCTGACCTAATACTGTTAGACGTTATACTGAGGTAGGTATAATGGACAAATACACCATCACCATTCTTCAGGTATTCAGGGATTACAGAGCAATGGGTAATGTAAATAAGTTTGGACTGCAGGGGAAATGGTTTGGGGGACCTTCCTATCCCCTTCTCTTCTTTTTTCGGAGTCCCCGCTCCGTGCTGCACTCTTCCGTGCTGTGCTCGCAGTGATTGTCGGGAGTGATGATGTCATCATGCCCGATATACATATAAGAGGGGACTAGGGAGGGAGGCGGATCGCCACATGACCTGACCACCTGACCTGAATGGTCAGATGACCGCACAAGGTAAGTTTTATTTAAAAATATTTTTTTTTATTTTCATCCTGCCTAGGGCCTCCTTTCCCGCTGGGCCCCTGAGCACCTGTCCATCATGCCCAGTTGGAAAGACGGCCCTGGTGGTTGCCCAACAGACAGAGTTATCTGCAGAGCTCTATAACTGATACCAGAGGAGGTACCCAGTTGGTGGATCCTATTTCTGTATTAATTAGCCCTTACCCCACAGTGGTGCCGAAACAGAAACTACCAAGGGGAGACACATGTGTGACATGTAATATGCTGGACATAAAACACACTCAACACACAACATTAATAGTGAATTAATGTCTTATATCTTTATTCAAAACCAATATAAGGAAAAATATTGGTACCAGATAAAAACAACAAAGCCTAATAGTTATAATGATGGAGACCACAGCAGGTAACTACCAATGGGTTATACATGCCAAACAGCTTCATCTGTTATCCAATTGTGGATCGTTCCAGTCTGTCTTTCCGAATGTCAGGTCATGACCCTACTCGTTTCAATGCAAAAGGGCTTTGCCTTGGAGATGTCCTGACATGGCCGTTCAGACTTTAAATAAGACTAAATCACTCAACCCACCAATCAACAATGGTGGTGGGACAATCACTCATTATCCAAGCAGAATGAGGGCACTTTCAGAGCCTACCTGCAAGTGTTTAAGCCATCATCATTTGATCTGGATACTGATCACCTATGTCTGGCCTATTAAAGACTTCCTTTTCCAACAGATTGGTGCCTGTTCAATTGTTTGTTATTCCTAGTTTCTCTGAGAAACTCCTGTGATCTGGTCCTGATTTGTCTCCTGGGGGTTTATTTAATAAACTGAGGGTTTGAAAAATTGGAGATGTTGCCTACAGCAACCAATCAGATTCTAGTTATCATTTATTTAGTACATTCTACAAAATGACAGCTAGAATCTGATTGGTTGCTATAGGCAACATCTCCACTTTTTAAAAGCCACAGTTTAGTAAATATACCTCCTGGTATCTTACACCTGTTTATCTCATAATATTGCACCTTTCACAGTGACCTGAATTTAGGTTTGCTTGACTTACTGGTCTCCAGTAACTCCTGCTTCCCTGGTATTGTTGTGGATCTTCAAGTTCTGACCCTAGCTTGCCTGACCTTCCTACTGTCTAATTCTTCTGTGGTATCCAGTATATCCAACTGCTCGGCTAAACCTGGAGATGCCGATATCCTGTACCTGCAGCTATCCTATTGTGCCTGGTCTCCAGTAACTCCTGCTTCTCAGCTAAACCTGGTAATCCTGGCATCCTCTTCCTGCAGTTTCTATGAACCTTGTGCTATCTGCTTTGCCATTGACTGCATCTAGTTTATACCTGTGTGACGTGTGTTTAAAATAAAGACACTCTGTTTTATTTACCCAACTCTCCGTGGTCTTTATACTGGGAACCCTAACATACATCAAGGGCAGTTTCATAAACCAATGGAAAAAGAGGGATACAGTTTACAGCAAGAGCCAGTCAGACTAACGGTTACCATAAAAAGATACAATAAATGAATGGACCAATCAAGGATTCCCTTTTCATTGTATTTCCTCCTTCTCTCCTCTGTTTATCCAATGGGAATTCACCCGAGCTTATAAATTAACGGTGTTAATATTAAAGAAATAAAAATACATTTGTGAACACACAAATATTATTATATTTTTTATGTTTTATATGGTTTTCATTTGCATTCTTAGGGCATAGCTAAATTTGACTTATAGTGTATTAACTCCTCTGTTCTCATGATTAATCACAGAATAAACAAATAATTTGTACGCAGCTTTGAATTTAATGCACTTTTCTAAACACACCCTACGGGTTGCTGAATAACCATATAGCCAATCAAAGGTGAACGGGGAATTAATTATCCGATGTATGTTGGTTAGCACATACAATCTTGTAACATTTACTAAATACATTGTTTTATCTACCTAATCTCTTTCTGTGCTTTCCAACCATTACTTTAGAGTATCAGAGTATACGACTGGTTCAGAGCATCTCCAAAACGGCAGGTCTTGTGGGGTGTTCCCGGTATGCAGTGGTTAGTATCTACCAAAAGTGGTCCAAGGAAGGACAACCAGTGAACTGGCAACAGGGTCATGGACATCCAAGGCTCAATGATGCACGTGAGGAGCGAAGGTTAGCCCGTCTGGTCCAATCCCACAGAAGAGCTACTGTAGTACAAATTGCTGCAAAAGTTGCTATGATAGAAAGGTGTCAGAACACACAGTGCATCGCAGCTTGCTGCATATGGGGCTGTGTAGTCGCAGACCAGTCAGAGTGCCCGCGCTGACCCCTGTCCACCACCAAAAGATCCTACAATGGGCACATGAGCTCCAAAACTGGACCATGGAGCAATGGAAGAAGGTAGCCAGTTCTGATGTATCAGATTTTCTTGTACATTATGTGTTTGGCTTGGTGCGTGTGTGACGTTTACTTGGGGAAGAGATGGCACCAGGATGCACTATGAGAAGAAGACAAGCCGGCGGAGGCAGTGTGATGCTCTGGGCAATGTTCTGCTGGGATACCTTGGGTCCTGGCATTCATGTCGATGTTACTTTGACAAGTACCACCTACCTAAACAGTGTTATAGACCAAGTACACCCTTTCATGGCAACGGTATTCCCTGATGGCCTCTAAAGGCAGGATAATATGCCCTGCAGACTGCGAAAAAGTGTGCAGGAATGGTTTGAGGAACATGCAAAGATTTCAAGGTGTTGACTTGGCCTCCAAATTCCCCAGATCTCAATCCCATCGACCATCTGTGGGATATGCTGGAAAAACAAGTCCTGAGTTATGGAGGCCCCACCTTGCAATTTACAGGACTTAAAGGATTTGCTGCTAACGTCTTTGTGCCGGATAACACAGGACACCCTCAGAGGTCTTGTGGAGTCCATGCCTCGACAGGTCGAAGCTGTATTGGTGGCACGAGGGAGTCCTACACAACATTAGGCAGGTGGATTTTATATATCCTGTGTAGGCTATTTTAGGAAAGGATGACAATTTTTTCCTCCTAAAGTTATCCACTCTGCTATCATTTATATAAGGGAGGAAAACCATTTCCCAAAAATATGAATTCTTGCATGCAGAGCTTACAATCAAGTGTCCCTGAGAGGAAGTTGACTCCCTCCCTCTCTCACTCCCCAATATATGCTGCGCTATAGCTTGAAGATTGAATAGGTTCAGTTCAAGGCAACTGCTTAGTTGTTATAAGCTTGCATAATTCACACTTGTATTGTGAGATGACAGATAATGCAGCTCGTTCCCTTTTTGTTAATTAGCCGTTCAATGAGCATTTTTCCTTGTTAGCGCATGACCTTTCCACTGACCACAAAAGGCGTTTCACACGAGTCCCTGTATGGCCGTATTCTCTAGTACGCTTGGGAAACACTTTGCGGAGCACAAAAGGACACCATTTAATTTCTTATTTGACCCAAAGACTATAATAAGACCAATACGTTTGTTTATTAAGTATACACAGGTGTTTTCTTCTCCGGATGAATATGGTACGCAAATTAGAACTGAAAGGACCTTTTAACGTTGCTATTTAAGTGACACATTTGGATACTGTCTCCGTGGGATGAAATAATCAAGCCGTCAAAGGCGCGGTCTGTTTTTACGTCTGGTAAAAAGAAAAAGGAGCCTCCCGGCATTCGGAAGAAAATAATTAATCGTAACTTTGTTTCTACATTGGTTGTACAAACTTCAAAGCATTAATGGTGTTTTGCCGTAAAGAAAACACAGTAAAATGCGCAAAGTATAACTTTTGCGCATATTGGCTTATTTTACCAACACAACAACAACAATAAAAGCCAAAATATAGCCTTGTCTACTGTCATGTTTGGACCATCCCCTAAAGCTGGGTACACACTACAGAATTTTCCACCAACTTTTTATGCGATCGATGTTCCGATCGCTCGGTCCATGGACTGCATACACACTAACCTTGTTTAGGACGATAAAGGGAAGAGCAGACGTCTCTTTAGCGACTTTTTACAGCCATGTTGTCGAGAGCAATGACTGTAATTTCGTACTCACTGTTGTGGATCGGTCGGAAGTTTATACACACTACACAGCGGAAACGAGATTGGAACGAAAATATTAAACGGTACGACCAACCAAATGAGGCGATAATCGTCCATTTGGGCAGACTTTCGACCATCGTGTCACTGCACACACTGACCCGACTTTTGAACGAGCGGTCGTATGTCGGCTGTTTGAGCCGATTATTGGACGAAAACCCTGTAGCGTGTACCTAGCTTTAGTTAGAGCATTATTTTCCTAAACCACTTCTATGCCTTTATGAAGACACAACAGGATATCGTTACTGTCTCTATTGCACGTATCACATTTGTATATCATTGTTTTTTTTACATCAGTATTTTGCGGTGTATAAACATTAAAGGCCTGATTCGTTACGGCACATAAAACGAATTTAAATCGTGTTTTGTTTTTTCAAATGCACCTAACTGCGCACGTCCGAATTCAACAAGGAACGGAGGTAAAGACAGATCTCTTGATGAATACAAGTCCAGACTAGGTGGGAAGAAATCTGCTCTTATGAAAATCCAACTCCCTCCCTCCCATTCCCGACTCCTGGATCCGGTATCCGTTAGCTGGTTGCGGTGTACAACCTTCCCGCTGATGTCCCCTGTGGTAAGAGAGACACTCCTGACTCTTTGGATGAGCCACTTGGTGCTCAGGCCTGGTTCTATAAGTACATTTACTGGTACAGCCCCGGATGGACCACATGGTATTAGAGATGTTCACTGACCCCCGTGTTTTGGTTTTGGCTTTTGATCTGGATTAACTTCGCGTTTTGGTTTTGGCAAAAACAGCCCTCGCGCGTTATGGTTTTGGTGGTTGTCCCAATTTTTTTTCTAAAATCCCTGTTTTGTTTTTTTTTGCTAACAGCACATAATTTGGCTCTTTTTTGTTCCTATGTTATTATTAACCTCAATAACATTATTTTCTAGTTATTTCCAGTCAATTCTTGTCAAGTGAAAAGAACTCTGCTACCCCTCCTGTTTCTGTGTGAGCAAAGGCACTGAGCAATGTCACTGGAGACTGGAGAGTGACAAGAACACTGCTACCCCTGTTTCTGTATGAGCAATGGCACTGAGCAATGTCACTGGAGACTGGAGAGTGACAAGAACACTGCTACCCCTCCTGTTTCTGTATGAGCAAAGGCACTGAGCAATGTCACTGGAGACTGGAGAGTGACAAGAACACTGCTACCCCTCCTGTTTCTGTATGAGCAAAGGCACTGAGCAATGTCACTGGAGACTGGAGAGTGACAAGAACACTGCTACCCCTGTTTCTGTATGAGCAATGGCACTAAACAATGTCACTGGAGACTGGAGAGGGAGACTGGAGAGTGACAAGGACACTGCTACCCCTCCTGTTTCTGTATGAGCAATGGCACTGAGCAATGTCACTGGAGACTGGAGAGTGACAAGAGCACTGCTACCCCTGTTTCTGTGTGAGCAATGGCACTGAGCAATATCACTGGAGACTGGAGAGTGACAAGAACACTGCTACCCCTGTTTCTGTGTGAGCAATGGCACTGAGCAATGTCACTGGAGACTGGAGAGTGACAAGAGCACTGCTACCCCTGTTTCTGTGTGAGCAATGGCACCGAGCAATATCACTGGAGACTGGAGAGTGACAAGAACACTGCTACCCCTGTTTCTGTGTGAGCAATGGCACTGAGCAATGTCACTGGAGACTGGAGAGTGACAAGAGCACTGCTACCCCTGTTTCTGTGTGAGCAATGGCACTGAGCAATATCACTGGAGACTGGAGAGTGACAAGAACACTGCTACCCCTGTTTCTGTGTGAGCAATGGCACTGAGCAATGTCACTGGAGACTGGAGAGTGACAAGAGCACTGCTACCCCTGTTTCTGTGTGAGCAATGGCACTGAGCAATATCACTGGAGACTGGAGAGTGACAAGAACACTGCTACCCCTCCTGTTTCTGTATGAGCAAAGGCACTGAGCAATGTCACTGGAGACTGGAGAGTGACAAGAACACTGCTACCCCTGTTTCTGTATGAGCAATGGCACTAAACAATGTCACTGGAGACTGGAGAGGGAGACTGGAGAGTGACAAGGACACTGCTACCCCTCCTGTTTCTGTATGAGCAATGGCACTGAGCAATGTCACTGGAGACTGGAGAGTGACAAGAGCACTGCTACCCCTGTTTCTGTGTGAGCAATGGCACTGAGCAATATCACTGGAGACTGGAGAGTGACAAGAACACTGCTACCCCTGTTTCTGTGTGAGCAATGGCACTGAGCAATGTCACTGGAGACTGGAGAGTGACAAGAGCACTGCTACCCCTGTTTCTGTGTGAGCAATGGCACCGAGCAATATCACTGGAGACTGGAGAGTGACAAGAACACTGCTACCCCTGTTTCTGTGTGAGCAATGGCACTGAGCAATGTCACTGGAGACTGGAGAGTGACAAGAGCACTGCTACCCCTGTTTCTGTGTGAGCAATGGCACCGAGCAATATCACTGGAGACTGGAGAGTGACAAGAACACTGCTACCCCTGTTTCTGTGTGAGCAATGGCACTGAATCTCCTGGGGAGGGAGGTACTTATGGAATCCAAAACCCGCGAGATCCGACAACACAACAATGACGTTTTGCCTCGATTCAGATCCGAGGATGCGCGAAAGTACCGAGCCGGGTCACGAGGCCACTCGGATCCCCTAAGTTCGGGTGGGCTCGGTTTTCAGAAAACATCTCTACTTGGTATGCAGGCCGTGGTATGATACGGTCGTGCTGGTTCAGCCCCAGGGAAGTATTAGGAGCCACTTGGTGCGCGGGCTCGATGCTGGACTTGGGTCCTGCAGATGGTGCAGCCTTTAGTGTGGCAGGAGATCTCTGTACAGGAAGGTTGGTGAAGCGCACATTGATGGTAAATATGATCTAAATAAAATCATATTGTGGTACCATGATGGCCTGCAGCCAAAAATACTGGGGTAACAGACGATGTGGGGTCCCTGCCCAAATATAATTCTGTTGCAAAGTCTTCTTTCTGAGGGGGCTATGGGTCTGATACTAAAATATCTGGGAATAACTGTTCATTTATTTACTGTATTTGCGCATTTAAACTTTATTTACTCATGTGTTATTTAGTGCATACAGTAATCTCCAAGTGTTCATCCGTCTCCCGTACATCGTTTATACGTCTCACTTGTCAAGGCAGAGCGATTATTATATATTTTTAGCCTCGCTGAGCAAGATGACTGTACAGCCAGCCACTAGACACTGACTATAATTGTCTTATTTTTGTGACAGAAATAAGCAGTGTATGAAGTGAGGCAGATACCCGTTATTTACATCCTAAGGCGTGAAATCGCAAACATGGCGTTCCTTTTGGTAAATAAAACCGTTCTTTTCACCGTCTACTGTTCGCTGAAGCCTTTATCCAACTTAGCTTTTCTTTATCACGTATGGATCCTAACTAGAGATGCTCGGCTCGGTTTTCTGAAAACTGAGCCCACCCGAACTTAGGGGATCTGAGTAGGTTCGCGAGCCGGCTCAGTGTTTTTGCGCGTCCTGAGATCTGAATCAAGACAAAACGTCATTGTTGCGATGTCGGATCTCACAGATTTTGGATTCCATAAGTACCTTCCTCCCCAGGAGATCCAGCGCCATTGCTCACACAGAAACAGGAGGGGTAGCAGTGCTGTTGTCACTCTCTATTCTCCAGTGCCATTGCTCAGTGCCATTGCTCACACAGAAACAGGGGTAGCAGTGTTCTTGTCACTCTCCAGTCTCCACTGACATTGCTCAGTGCCATTGCTCATACAGAAACAGGGGTATTTTGCTCGGGCTTCCCCCTTAGAGGACCGGGCCCCTATTCTGAGTAGGCGGGGCCTCTTACACAATGGAAGGGATAAAACCAGTTGTTTGTCAACCGGTTTGGCCTAATCCGCCAAAACCGGATACGGTGAGCAAACACTCGCCAGGTGCGGTTCGGGGTCTCAGCCGCCAAAAAAAAAGCACATCCCGATCTGTGGCGGTTTAGTACATCTACCCCTTGGTCTCAGAAAAGTTGCCTGTTCTTTATTTTATCACTACATTTTACCACCCTTAAGTCCAGGCATTACAGCACCCGCTGTCCAATTGCAAAGTCCTAGCAAACGTCTCCCTTCTGCAGACTTAATTTAATGGAGGTTTGGGATCTGTTCCTCACCCGTATAGAATAGAATCTGTGCATGAAACGTGGGCAAATCAGCTATATAATTACCTTGCAGGGCAAAAACGCTCTCTGTCAGTGTATTATTACAAAGCTGCCTCTACAATAAAGGTGACTACAGATGTACGGTGAACGCACATTATTTTTTTTTTGTACAAATTAGGGTGCCCCCTCCAGAAATAATTACGCTTCCTCCTGCTTTCCTAAACAATGCACGTTACTGTCTGGCGTTGGGAAAGTTGCATTATTCAAATGAGCTGACGGTAGGAGACATTTGCCAGCCAGAATCCTACCCTGGTGTCCTTGCACCTTCGTTACCATGGCGCGCACAAATCTGCGGCCTCCTGTTTTGCATACGGATGAGAAGAAAAACAATGAACTCGTAAGCCTCTCTTGACAGAACGCCTTTGTCTGAGGCCGTCTGATTCACAGGCCAATGAAATGCCATGAAGAAATGCTCTCTTCACATATTCAGCAAGGGGACGGAGGGGGGGGGGGTTCATCTTCATTTTTTCCCCTATGTGTGTGTATTGATGGCATCTGTGTGATTAGGCTCTGTTGCAACGTATCCTTGGGCCACTTGGATAAAAAGAGTTCTCCGTTCCCATGAATCACCGCAGCGGAGCCCAGCCCTAAGCACAATCCTTTTTCGAGCCAGTAGATGGCGCTGCTGATATACTATTTTTTGTTCGCCTTTTAATTAACAGATAGCAGACGTTGAACCTTCTTTCCCTCGCAGCCGATCATTCCGTAGCGATTGTAATACATGCAAAGCCTGGGAATTATGTTAACAATGCTGTATTTATGGTGGCGGCATCTTGTCCGCTAGGAAAAATTCAGAGAATACGGATATTATTTAGATAATGGTTAGAAGCAGGTTGCAGATGGCTGTGTTGACATCCTCAACGACAATACGCTTAATAGGCGCCAGCATCGAGCTGCTAGCTTGATACATATTAAGGGGAGCCTTGTTACAAAGACGACGTGTTATTGAATCTTCCCAGAGATCCGCGCTCCCCCGGATAGTTTACGATCTAAACATTTTTTTGGATCTCACTCTCCAGTCAAGTCCACAATTCAACCTATAGATTTCTTTTTTACGGCCCTGACAAATTAACTACCAAGTATAAATTAAAATGTAGCAACAATATCTGGAAAAACGTCATAAAACGCATGTTACTGCTGCATGCTGCCATATAATATGGTAACGTACAGGTATTTGATGTAATAAACCACACATTGCAGAGACAGTCACAGCAGGAGGTATTTAAATTAGACCATAAACTCTGTACATGATATAGTATGGAAATAAATGTATGTAAATTAGCATCAAATAATACAATATAGTTATATGGATTCATATATATATATATATATATATATATATATATAACGTAGTCGATTTTACACAATATGCGTCATAATGCATAGATGTGATACAAGGCTCGGCACACAAAAACCAGAGGTGACGTAATATGTTAGAGATACAGACATGTACTTAACATTCTACAGGAATGTACTGATATAGTACAGCCATTGTTAGACATATCTGAGAAAATATAATATGGTACAGACCTTGCCTGCAAAAAAAACTTTACAATTTTTCGGTCCAAGAAGCCTGAAATCCACTACGTGAGACATTGTCCCAAGGAGCTGACAATCAGATTTGCAGAAACACTGTGGGTTGTATTTACTAAACTGCGGGTTTGGAAAAGTGGAGATGTTGCCAATAGCAACCAATCAGATTCTAGCTGTCATTTTGTAGAATGTACTAAATAATAACAGCTAGAAGCTGATTGGTTGCTATAGGCAACATCTCCACTCTTACAAACCCGCAGTTTAGTAAATATACCCCCTTGTCACCGATCCCTGAAACGATCAAGCTTACTCCAGAGTACATGGCTAGTAATCGGTCTATAAATAGACCTAAGAAGATCTGTGTTAGGGGTTATCTGTAGGTTAATTGTCTTCCCAGGAAATTGGCTTCAGTGTGTGTCTGTGTGAGTATCTGCATTAGATAGATTAGATTGCAAGCTCCATTGGGTCTGAGTGAATAAATTATCTGTGCAATGTCACGTAATATGTTGGCACTATGTAAAAGAATAATAATAATTGAATTTAAGAGAAAAATACAGTGGGCCTGATTCATTAAGGAAAGTTAAGTAAAAAATTGAGTAGGTAGTCTCCTGGACAAAACCATGTTACAATGCAAGGGGTGCAAATTAGTTTTCTATTTTGCACATAAGTTAAATACTGACTGTTTTCTCATGCAGCACACAAATAGTTGATGAAAAAACAGCCAGTATTTAAGAGAGGGGAGAGGGGGCATTGGAGAAACTTTACATTTGGGTGGAGTCCGTTGATTTGCATTAGGATTAATGCGGGATGCATCCACTACTGTAAAAAATAATGTGGTTAATTGGGGGAGAAAATTCATCGTTGTCATCTATTTATTTATATAGCGCCACTAATTCCATATCGCTGTACAGAGAACTCACTCACATCAGTCCCTGCCCCATTGGAGTTTACAGTCTAAATTCCCTAACACACACACACACACACACACACAGAGACTAAGGTCGATTTGAAAGCAGCCAATTAACCTACCAGTATGTTTTTAGAGTGTCAGGGAGGAAACTGGAGCACCCGGAGGAAACCCACGCCAACACGTGGAGAACATACAAAGTCCACACAGATAAGGCCATGGCCGGGAATCAAACTCATGACTTCAGTGATGTGAGGCAGAAGTGTTAACCACTAGGCCACCAAACGTGGAACAGTTCTGGTCCCTGCTGCCATGGTCAGTGACAGTGGTATAGTGTAGCCCTCTAGGGATAGAAATGTAATTAGAAGGTATGTTTACAGGAGATCTCACCTCGTTCTCTAATGCCTCCGCCAGAACCTTGCTTGTGGTCCTATGGATAATATTAAATAGCAATGAGCTCATACTGTATAGTATCATTGGCCTGCTTTAGACAGCAGCCTCTTGGATAAAACATGCATTACATTCCTACAGGGTTACTCACAAAATGCCAATCCTGCAGTCCTAGGGGCATGCAAAAGCTGTGGGCATGTGGACATGGTACTCTGGATGCTGGCAGCTACCTTGGATCTCCAGGTACCTCTGTGGCCTTGTTGACCGAACTCTCTACTGGGAAAGGTGCTCCGTAGTTGGTATAGATACCGGGCGCCTTCTTGGGCATTGGAACAGGACACCTGGAGGACAGGGAGTTAAAGGGCAGCCTAGCGCTTCAGAAGTGTCGTGCACAGCTGAGGGTGGGGGAAGGGTGTTATAGCCACTCCCTCCATTGAAATGTGACCACGCCCCTTCCGCAATCAGTCCTGATTGGTCTGCGGCGGCCCAGTTATTCTGCTCTCCTCTATCACCACATTGCATTGCCCTCCAACTCTCCTGCATCTTATTTGCTATTCCTATCTCTGCTCCAGCATTTGTGGGAATCCAGGGGGATGGGCTCCTCCTTTACCTCCTTTCATCAGAGCACAGCATGCTGGGAGATGTAGTCTCTGCAAGTCCCGCCTTTCCTCCTCTGCACGCCAGTCCTGGGACTGTAGCTCCTGCCAGATAAGCAGTTGGGAGGGGGGAAGAAGAAACCAACATCTGAAGTCAACAGGGTCATTTACAAAGGTGCAAATGCTCTTTTGTGATGTCACACAACTATTTTGCCCAGTGGCACTGGGGTAGAAAGGTCTGCCCCATCAGGTGGGAGGAGTTGGGCGGACCAGGGGCATTTCTTACTAGTTTTGCAGTGAAGTGGTAAAACCATACTTGCCAACTTTTCCTCGTTGGCTTCAGGGAGATAATGGGGGAGGTGGGCGTGCGGGGGTGTGGCTTGATGTATCGCATCATTTTGGTCCCTCTAAACGATTGTCACAATTTTGGCCAATTGCAGCAGGGGTGGGGCTAAGATGACGCGATATTTGAGTCATTAAGCCCCACCACTACCACTTATCTATTGCGGGGGCGAGAACCAGGAGGTTGCCCTGCTCTCCCGGAAATGCGGGAGTCTCCCGTGGAGTAGGCAACTATGCGTTAAAGAAAAGCAGCTAATGAATCTTTAGAGACTGAAGTGTCTTTTACAGTTCTGTCTTCATTACTGAAGTCATGTTGTCTTACCTGTCAGTCTTTGATTAAATCTTGGTCTCCATGAAAATGGCCACCTCCATAGGCATCAATACATGGACATAGGACACAATTTCTGAACTGTGTCATCATGCCACAGATGGCGAAGCCAACCACGTCTTGTACTGGCTCAGCATCAGGGAGAATGTCAGACTCTTCAGGGAGTGAGGGAGATCACCCCTATTTCAGGGAGTCTCCCTGTCTACAAACCTGCAATATAGGTTGCTACGGGCAACGTCTCCACACCATCTCTCTTCAAACCTGCAGCTTGATAAATTTACCCCCTGACAATGAAAATGCATTTTTCTAGTGCAGTTTAGAAAAGCAAATGTCTGATTGTGTGCTATGGGTTACAGTAGCTTTTTTTTTTCCCGTGCACCAATTTCATAAATATATTTTAGCTATGCTGAATGTATGTCTGTCTGTTTAGATATTACATAGCACATGACTTTAAGGGAGTACTATATATTTGTTATGCTATAGCAAAGTTTGGATACTGTATACACTATAAATAATTTATTCCAACAAATGACCTTCGTCTCCTTCTACTCTAAGCCAGCTGGCATTGTTGGCCGGTGCTCCTTCGAGGTATAGCATCTAGGAAATAATACGTGAGTCACTATCTAGTGAAAGGCCTAATTTTAAAGGCCATTAAAATGTGACTTAATCCAGGAAGCTGCTGTGTGATCGGAGGCTCCTCAAAGCTAATCTGTGACTAAAAGGTCTTTTCCATCCCATCCTTGACGGCAGATAATGATTTGCTAATTGTTGTATCACTCTTTGTACCCCCCCCACACACCCCTCGTTTTCAAAGCCTTTAATGACTTCTAGCTTTCCCTGCGGGGGGGGGGGGGGGGACAGTCGTCCTGACAACAAGAACAGGTTGAAATCTTTTCCCACCCTGTCACGGTTTCGGGAGATATTCCTTTGACATCCTTGTAGAAGGGCCTGACTCAGGAGGTAAAGGTCACGGGCACAAAAAGCAGAGGTCAAGTGATTCTTTCCTTAACAAAGGGACGTGAGTACTCCCCGGTGAGGCGAGGTTTGTGCCCAATTAACTCTGGAGAAACCAAACAGGCCAAGGATCATGAGCTGGTCTATTAATGGACTCCTCTGGGCGAGTTTACCAGAAGAGCAGGAGCAAATCTGCTGCCCTGTCAGACCCGGCAAGCCGCACGCGGTGCTAGAGATTAGTAAACTTGTCCTTTTTGGAAATCTAATAAGAGAATGTTGGGAGGGGGGTTTAAAAAGCCCCCGAAACAGTTTAGAGTTCTTTATGGATTTTCGTTTCTTGTAGGCGCTACGAAAATAACGCCATGTTGGGTCTGCTTATACGACGTGTTGGCGCTACTTGGCAGCTGGCCAACTCTTTTCTGAGGTAAACAAAATGGAGACTGTTCAGCGGGACCTGAAGGCAGAAATTAATGCCGCAACCCACTCTTGTTTACCGTAGCCATCGTGGTCAGATCAGAGAAACTACAAGCCCCTGTCTACTTTGCCTGTAGATAGCCAACCGAGAGCTGGAAAGGAGTGCTGGGACTTGTAGTTCCACAACACTTGGAGAGCCACATCTGGGCCAAGCCTGTTCTAGACTCAGTGAATTTTTGTAAATTCCGCCTAATTCTCCTTTATGACCCAGTAACATAACTGAGACACCAACTGAATGATGTCAGTAAGAGGTGTAAATCGATCCTCATTTTGTACTTTTGGGGGGAGGGGCATTTCCAAGGACCAGGAAGTGGGCGTGCACATTGGAAAAATGGGTGCATTTGCGTAAATAGAAAAAGTGCAAGCCTTCCTATTTTAGTGGTTCCTAAATGTCCCTTGAAGCCCCCGACAAGACGAGCTAGGCCCCATGACCGGGAAAGTGAGTGTTTTATTAGTTGTCAAGGGAAGGAAAGCTAAAGTTTTAATTGTTGTTCATAAAGTCTTTTTTTGGTAAGGAAAGTTGTTCACCAAAACCCACTTCTGGCACCATAAGAATATAGAACATACAAATAATGAACAAAAAAATGGAACCACCTGGGTAAATGAGAGACACCAAGCATATTGAAAGCAAGAGCTTCCACACAGACGAGGCTCATGTTGATGAAGCAGATAACACCCCAGCAGGAATATGGTCATGAGTCAAAATGCTGTAGCACCCTGGTTAATCTTAATTATGGCTAGCATGCTAGCAGCAGGAGGAGGCGTTGGTGACCTTGAAAGAGAGGTGATTGTTGGGGCAAGTTGGGCAGGAGCATCAATGACCAAGATAGCTTAACTGAATATTGAAACTATGCCGTGGGCAGCCGCTAACGGTCTGTTGAGAGCTCCGTGGAGCAAGGTCTTGCAGTTTGATGACATCTGCAAATGTACACTTGTGAGCTCAGTGGTACAAAGACCACATGCAATGGATGACCGAGTAGCAGAGGAAGGTGATACGGTCAGATGGATGATTCGTCACCATGTTCTCCACCAACGGGGATGAGCATGTCTGGTGCCAATCTAACAAACTCTCCAGCCTTACAAGCTTTTTCCCAGCAGTGAAGGATCCTGGACCTCTTGTAATGCTCTGGATAGCAGACTCCTGGCATGGGTTCATTTCCTGGGTCAATTCTCATCGCTTCTTAATGGTACTGTGTGGTCATCTTCAGCCCATGTTGCAGGATTTCTTTCCTGACGGGAGGCTTGTCTTCCAGGGTGACAATGTCTCCATCCACCAAACATGTATGGTTGCCCAATTATTTGATAGGCATTACACTATTATTAATAAGTCATGATCTTCTTCCGAGCTGGATCAAAGCAAGCATTTATGGGTCATTCTAGAATGACACCTGAGACAGCATTTTCCACCACCCATTAAGTGACCTTCTTGTTGAAGAATGAAGCTTCAGCTACCTCCAGACATTGGTAGACTTAAGGCCACCGCACATGCAAACGTTACTGACCACATGTAGTGACCCAACGCTCTATTAACTGACTTTATATTGGTGTATCCGGTTTTTGTCTACTATCTGTATATCAGAACTGTACCAGTCCTCCTTTCCACACAATAAACTATACTCCTCCTATGCCTCATATGCGTTAGGTCTATTTTAATTGTTTGTTTTTAACCCCATCGACTAAAATTATCTGTCTCTTAACTTCCAGAAATTAAATGTGTCCTTTGTTCTGCTTTGAGTTACACTGCCTGTATCTATCTGTTTACCGGAGGGCGACGGACATTTATATAACGGTATTGTGAATTAAATAATTGTCAGCGACGACGGGTTTGCAGAAGAGCAAAGACCCGCCACAGATGTGAGACAATGTTCACGCCGAGTTCCTCACATTTACATTAGAGACGCTCACTGACCCTCGTGAACTGGTTTTGGTTTTGGTTTTGGATTAGCTTCATGTTTTGGTTTTGGCAAAACCACCCTCGTGTGTTTTGGTTTTGGTTAAAATATGCTAAAATCATATAATATTGCTCTTTTTTTTGTCCCTACTTTATTATTAATCTCAATAACATTAATTTCAAGTTATTTGCAGTCAATTTTGACCACCTCACAGGTCACAATATTATTTTCATACACTTTCGGACATATACTGCAGCGTCCTGGCTGGATGGTAAGCGACAGAGCAATGATACAAACACACGGCAGTTCCTAGCACATCTAGGACACATTGGCACACAGCAGTGGCAGAAAAGAAAAATGGGGGTCCGCCCTCCCTCCCACCCCTCGCTATGCTGGATCTTAAAAAAGGAATCCAAAACTCGCGAGATCCGAGATCAGACGACGTCACAATGACGTTTTGCCTCGTTTTCAAATCCGAAAAAAGTGCGAAGGTACTGAGCCGGCTCGGCTTGGCACTCGGATCTGCTAAGTTTGGGTATATTCGGTTTCCGAGGAACCGAGCCTGAGCACCTCTAATTTACATACATTCTTTTTTTATGCTCCCTCCCGAGCGGAGTCGGCTACGGAAAACTGATTTCCGCAAAACGCATAGATCATTTATTCTGGTAGCAGAGGTAACAGCAGCTTAAATCGGATCTAGATGCACCTTTTCTTAGCATCCGGCAAAGGTGTTCATTTTGCTACTCTGTAAATGGTAAAGCTTGGTCACATTCCAATACCGCATAAGGCTAGAATATAAGAATAGCCTTTACAGCGCGTACTATAAGTTAAAAGCCTTCTGTTTTCCACGACAAGCTGTAATTGCAGTCCGGAAGCTGATAATTTGAAGCACAACATTGCTGTGCTGATTGGGTTTTAAATCCATGAAAAGGTGACATGCGGTTTGGTGCACAATGCATCCTGATTAAACCCTGGGTCAGATTTACTTTGCATTATGTGCACGGACCAGCGAGCTTGGCATCCCAGAGCCCTGTAAATAGCCTGGCTAGTCTGCAGCAGAGTAGATTGCAGAGAGAGCGTCGTCTGGGGAAAGATGTAGAGCACACAGGGAATATTCCCCCAGATGAGGTTCTTCAGTTCTTAACAATGAGAAATGTTCTATTCTAAAACAAATGGATAACCGACTACCTTGAAAAGAGCTTGCTGCTTGAACAGAGTAGTTGACATTGACATGGGAAAGGAAGCGTTGAACGTACTGGTCAATGACCAGGTCAGTTTTGCTAGTTAAAAATAAAAATTGACTCCAGCACACAGAACAAAAGGTTCTACTGGTCTATTTGTCTACACATGGAACCCAAGAACCCATACTGAGAATCAAATCCAGCCGACTCAATGAGAAAAATTATATCTGTGGGGTGTAGAGAAAGGAGAGAAGGAGCCATTAGCTGGGGACTACTACATATCCCAGTTTGCTCGAGAAGCAGAAAGATTAGAAGTGATGTCAGATGTCATGTTTTACGCCAGAGAGGGAGGAGCGCAGGAGTGTGGCCGGAGAAGACGGAGGCTCGGCCATTGTTTTGACCTCAGCCTTACTTAGTGGGGGAGGAGAAACAGTCCATTGAGTTTGTCAGCAGGGACGTCAAGAGGAATTTTGGTCCCCGGTATAACAAGTTCTTCGTGGCCCCCTCCATAGACAATTAAAACAGTTTTTGTGCTACCGGCGAGCCATTGAAGGGGGCGTGGCCACACTATGCTGGGGGTGTACCCATAACACAGGCAAGACAGACATAGGGGGTAACAGATAGATATTGGGAGGCATGATAGTTGTATAGTGCAGGAGATGGGTCATACATTATTATTGGGGGGTTTATAGCTATAGAGGGGCAGGAGGGGATGTTGGCAGTAAGGAAAAGCTGCAGAAAGGGCAGAGTGGCCTGCACACAGCCAGCCCCGGGACCCCCAGCAATGCCATCACAGAGAGACTGAATGTGACGATGAGGGTTATAAATCTATTGAATAGAGCTGCAAGTCTAACAGAGGAAGCTGCCAGTCTAACAGAGAAGGCTGCCAGTGTTGCAGAGAAGGCTGCCAGTATTGCAGAGAGTGCTGCCAATCTAACAGAGCAACCAATTTACTAGAGAGAGCTGTCGGAATCACAAAGGAAACTGCATAGTGAGAGTTGCCGTTCCCACAGAAGGAATCTGCCAGGGCACGAGGGTAAGCTGCCAAAGGCGGAGATCAAGCTGCCAGATATCCAGAGGCAGTTCATGTCCAACCCAGTGGTCCAAAGGGAATAAAGGTCCAATCTAGATAGAGTCTGTTACTACTTCTACCTTGTGGCCTAGCAGGAAGAGTCAAGAAGAGCCTAGCAGGAAGACACAAGGAAACCTTTGATCGATATTTCAGGTGTCCACAAAGTCATTAGTACTGGGGCTGCTGTATTCATCATTATCGTCATCTTATAATTGATTGTTGTTATGACTGTTGGGCCTACTACTTCCATGATCTCCTTCTTCAAGAGAGAGAAACATTTCATCATTACTCCAACAAGACATTCACCAGTTTAGGGTGTGTGCCTGTAGGTCTAAAGGTGGGCACTGCACACATTAAACCCATGTCCCAATTTAGAGTGGTTATATGCCAAACGACTGAGTGAGACTTTTAGCATGGCACTGTTACCAGTCATATGATGGCATATTCAACCTGGTCATTATTATTCTTGCCATTGCTGATTTGATACCATTGTCATCAATGTTCTTGCTGATTCTTCTATTGTGTCATTATTGAATGTCGTACAGTTGTTTTACTATTATGCTAATCTTCTGCACACAAATTGTATTTTCTGGTTGCAGTCATTGTAGACAAGATCCTCTTTCCTTACCCATTGTCTGCAAAGTTGGCCATCTAGTTGTCAGGCCGTTTAATAAACACGCCAAGTGGCTGTTGCAATTTCACCTGGCTTGTGTGTGGGAGCCATCGCCGGTCGTTTATATTGTGAGTTGGGCAGGAGTTTCCCCAAGTTGTCTCCTGGTTGACCTTAGCCAAGATCTTCAACTCTGAAGAGTGAACACAACTCAGGTGGGGGCACTGTGTTTGCGAAGAGGTGGGACCAACCTAACTGTGCTATGATGCCAGCCACACGTCCAGGTACACTGAGGTGCCCGGTAGGGCAGGGGCTACACAGAGATGGAGAAAATGGGCCTATTTATCGTTCATCTCGGATTGTGGCCTGTCTGTAAAGTCAGTTTGCATATGACCGCTACCTAGCCTACCTCGCTTCTTGGGTGATGCAGAGGCAAGGTATGAAGACAAAGGGTGAGGTGGGTATGACTCCATATCGCCACTCACCACCTGGGCAAGGCAAAAAGTATGATGGCACCAATTCTTTATGTCAGATATAGTTCAGCAGGAGACTTACATCTGATTTCCTCCCTGGCGTTGTACTGTACTCTGTGGGCACTAGAGTCTGTCATTCCATGCTCGTTATCTCCACGTCTACTTGAAGCATGCACCATCATCACCACCATTTATTTATATAGCGCCACTAATTCCGCAGCGCTGTACAGAGAACTCATTCACATCAGTCCCTGCCCCATATGATACATGTTTTAGGATTCAGCCCAATAAGAAATCCTTTCACACAAGATTATGCTGAGTATTTAAATGCATTCATCCCTAATTTGCATATTAAAATGAAGTAGGAGGTGCCCTCATGATAAAATCGTATCTTTTATCTTCAGCAGACTTGAATCTTGGTAAAAGCCGTGTTAGTACCCAGCTGATTCCCTAACTGAATACTGCATTTCGAGTAAGAAGTACTCAGCTACAGATGTCCGTTGTAGCACATGTGCAAGCACAGGACACCAGAACCGTCCTTTTTACGAAAATCGTTTAACCTGCGGTGATGACTCATTAACAAACGTAAATGCCGATACGTGTTGTATTTTGCATCAAATCGCTCATACCCAGAACTGGGCTAAACGACAGAGAACACTGCAACATCCAATTAATCTTTTAGCGCAAAGGACAATTGCCACAGCCTATGATTTCATGGGCGGAACAGGGAGGAGACTGGGCACATGCACGTAGCCAATGTCCAGTGAGGACGTGCCACGTAGCAGCTCCCAACTCAAGCTTTGGGCGTCTGAAAGGTTTTCTGTCGTATTACTTTTCACCAGCTATAGGTCTGATGTAAGTTATAGTTGCCTACTCTCCCGGAATGTCCAGGAGACTCCCGAATTTGTGTGAGGTCTCCCGGACTCCCGAGAGAGCAGGCAAAAATCCCGGATCCAGCTGTCTCCGTTGTTGAAGATGGGTGGGGGCATCGTGGCCCCGCCCCCTGCTGCGATTGGCCGAAATTGCATAAGATCGGCAGGGGCGGAGCCTAACGGCACACCACACATGGCCACGCCCCTTCGACGGGCCCCCTACCGGACAGCTGCCTTCAAAAGTAGGCAAGTATGATGTAAGTTCTGAGTACTTATGATGACGGCTGTGTATACATGCTAGAACATGTGTTTGCAATCAGGAACAACTGTGAAAATGCATTTTATGCATACTTGCCCACTCTCCCGAATTCTGGGTAGGTCTCCCGGATTCCCGGGAGAGCAGGCAATTCTCCCGCATTCTGCCAACTCAATGACGCTAATCGCTGTGAATCGTGTCATTTTGGCCACGTCTCTGCAACAAAATGTTGATTTCGTTGCAGGGGGTGGAGCCCAAATTACGCGATTGGCCGCTCCCCGACCCCACCAAAGTTGGCTAGCATTATTTTATGTACAGTAGGCATTCATAACAAACTAATAAATGTGTTTTATGGAAAGAAACAAAATTAACAAACTTTTTGTTTTGTTTTTTTAGTGTTTTGTCATTAATGTCATTATTAACAGGTGACTTTAATGGAATAAATTTCTGTGCGTTCGTTTGGGACTTTATATTCCACATATGTACTGGACGTATCCTGCAGTGTATTGAGCGCTCCTAGACCAGTATTCAGCAAAGCGACGTTTCTTCATGTCTGATCCTTGTTGAATACGGACGTGCGTATTCCTGATAAAAGTGTTTTGTTTTTTTTTATAAAAAAAAGAAAACAGCGCAATTTACTTTTACGTTTTGCGTGCCCAATGTGTTTAGATCCACCAGTCAGCGTCCTTCCTGAGTACGCCACCAGGAGGCGCCCTGCTCACTTCCAATCTTGTTCGGCTTTCCACCTTCGGACCACCGATGACTGACAAGTACACAAGCCTTGCCTGCAAAGTCGGCAATTAAGGGGTTAAGCGATTGACTCCTATCCAAGTTAGACACCCTAGTCGAAAGAATAAGCAGTGAACACACCGGTCTGTTTAACAAGGTATCACTCTGATGCTAAGAGGCATTTTCTATTGACACCTACGGCACGGGTGTGATAAGACCCCCAGCTGCCATTTTATCATGTTACCGTAGGCCAACTGGCGAGAGGACAGGAGGGTGTACATTCTGCACATATTATTTCCACACGTATTGAATTTCCACTCTTTGTGTCTCATCTAAGCTACGCTAGTGAGCAGACAAACCTTGACCAATAGGAATTCTTCCAATGAAGTCACATGACCACAATATTGCACTGAGTACATAATCTTCCCTCTTACTCTAAAATCGAAGGTTTATTCTTTGTCCAGATAAGAGTTTTTCTGCAAATATTTATCCGCCTGAATATTGAGCAATTAGAGGAATCAATCATCTGCATCCTAATATGCATCTGTTATCCACACGGGCTAATCTGAAAATGTTTTAGCAAATAGCACTGTGTTATTAAATTGTACCTTTTGCCCACACACAGGGGAGTCAGCCATCTTGCTGTCTGAACCATTAATGAGCCAATCAGCTCACTAGGAACTAGAGATATCACTGATGCATTTTGATGGCAACGGGTATATTTTAAAACAAGCCCATTCGCTTCTTAACACTTTATATAAAAGTTCTGCTTTGTTTTTACAAAGTATACTGCAGCTTATGAGATTGAAGCAACCAATGAGCTTCCACCGACCTGACTGGATTAGGCCGATAAAAGCTGATATTGGATTGGTAGCTATGGGCTACATCATTATCTAAGGTTAATACAGTGTAAGCATTGACTGTAAACAGCCATTTTGTGTCCGAAAACCAATGCCATGGAGAATTCACCCAATTAGGTCACTAGGAAACAGTGACATCACTGATTGGTAGCCAGGTTAGAGGGGGCGGTGCTACAGTAAAAAAAAAATGTGTCAGGATATAAAGTATAAGATGGCCTTGTTTTTTTTTTACTTTGTTTTGTAATTACACTTGCAATTAGACCCAAAGGGTTAGTTTTGCAAGTACAAAAATACTTGCCTAACTGTTTTACATGGTTAGATACAACGCCTTGCAGGGTGTATCTAACTTGGCTCAAAAATCTCTCTGCAGAAGGCAGGAGACAGGAAACGAATGACGTCCTATGGGTACATACATACCCTTCACCACTGCATCCGTGTTAGTAGTCACGGGGCCCACAGATGCGGCAAGGGCGTGCCAATCGGCCCTTATTACCTGCCCAATGGCAAAGTGTGGCCCGCTGAACTCCAATCTGTCCTGTGGCGCTCTCGGATCAAGATCTTCCAACGCACCCTCAGAATTTTACCTCAATATATGTTATCCAAACGTGTTTATATAATGTGTGATTACCAGGATAAAAGGAAATAAATACCAATGATGATATATGAGAGATATAATCGACTATTTTATGTTTATATTTTCTCCTTCTTCAGATACCACAGCAGTCCTCTGCCGTGCAGTGAGCGCTACGGCGTCCATATTGTGCCACGGATCCTATAGGAGGGAGCTGGTGATGTATATGTAGATATCAGATCGAGTGGCAGCTGCTTCCTATACAGCTTCTGTTTGTTTCTGTTTTCTCATGGGCTGTTAAACACGGGACGTGGCACCGGAGAAGCAGCCTTTTCTGACAACAAATCACTTATTTTGCAAACAATGCGTATTTAGCAACGGGCAACTAGCCACCCTTGCACTACATAAACAGCACCTTGGCTTTTCCAGAATGGGCTTTGTCTACTGATTCCCACCAGTCTTTTTTTATGTCGGACTGTGCCACTCCATTGTCTACCCAGCTGCTCTGCCACTTCTGAGGCTGCCTGACGCAGCAGCTGGGGGAACAAAAAGCAGGAGTAGAGTCCAGTGCCCCCCATGAGAGTCCCAGACAACGGGGGCAAAACTGGCACAGCATACTGAGGACACCATTAAAGGATTTGCCAGTCTGACAGCGAGCGTGATCTGAATGCCACACAGGGACCGTGAGAGAGGAGCTGGCAGAGGCTGGTGGTGAACCCCTCCCTACCCCCCTCTCTGGTCCTGTCTTTCTCTATGGCGATGCCAGTAAATCAGTTCAGCTGCCTTTGAGTGGCATTCCCAATACCCTGCTTGCCCACCCTATATAATCTGGAGAGATCAAGGAATTCTTAGCAGTGGGAATAAAATGATTAACAATAATTGCATCTGTCAGCGATGAGCCTGAACTTGTCTCTGTTGAGAGGTAGCCTGAGGCCGTCATTCCTTATCTTAAAGTCTGGATACACTGTGGTGAAGGAGGGGGGGCGCTGCTACAATATAACAGGAGTGGAACACAAAGCCTTAAAAACCTAAAATGCATTATAAAACAACACCAAATTAAGTTTTGTGAATGAATATGCTGTAAATTAGGAATTGTGCACCAGTTATCCTCATGTATACTTTTGGACAGCATCTTCTCAATAAAACATGCCCCAAATATTGCAAATAGGGGTTGCCCCAATCTCGAAATCCCCACGTTTACCTGAAGCCGGGAAGCGGATAACATCATTGCTTGATCATTTTGCCTGTGCAGCTATAGCCTACCCATCTGTCCTCTATTAAAGGGATATAGACTGATCCCAGCAGCTTGAGCCATGTTGTGAGATGGGGATTGGCATTAGAGTCTTTGGTTGGTATGTTATATAGAGAAGGATTTGCCTACGCAAATGTGAGCTTAGACTTCACTCTAGTCGGAGTTACCATTAAACGATGGTAGATAAAGGTGGCAACAGATTGGTGCCCATTCTATTGCTGGAATCAGTGCCAGCCTCCAGCTCAAGAGACATGCCCAGGAACCATTTAATTTGGCTCCCAGGCACCTGCTTACCTCTGGCATAGTGTTTGTATGGAATGCTATGACATCCAACGTAGAAATGGTCCACTCCAAATATAGAACTGAATTTGCAGTTGCGATATAACTTCACGACCTATCCAAAGCTGACACAATTGAATATTTATTTTTATCCAAACAAAGGAACCAAATAAATAAAATATTTGCAAAAATTAAAAGAGGGCCAACGTTTGTAGGGCACACTTGTGGCACTTCAAGTGCAAGTATGCACTGTGGTTCAAGTGCATGCTGGCGCTTGTAGTTCTACCAGTGTCCGTCTGCAAGAATAGTCATGGGTTGCCAGTGAATGCTGGCACTTTTAGTGCACACTGTCCAGACATTGGGTGGTCAGCTCTAGGGGACCTAATCGTTTGCCTTCAACTGAAAGGCAACAGAATAATGAATGCAAACATTTGAAAAATGTGTATAATCAATAAGACGATATGAATTAAAAAAAAATGATTGAACAGCTTGTTTAACTCTTTTAGATTATGGGTTAAAAACACAGATACACTGATCAGTCACAACATTAAGACCAGCTGGCTAATATTGTGTAGGTTCCCCCTCATGCTGCCAGAACTGCTCTGACCAGTTGAGGCATGGACTCCACCAGACCTCTGAAGGTGTCCTGTGGTATCTGGCACCAAGACGTTAGCAGCAGATCCTTTAAGTCCTGTAAGTTGCGAGGTGGGACCTCCATGGCTCGGACTTGGTTTTCCAGCACATCCCACAGATGCTCGATGGGATTGAGATCTGGGGAATTTAGAGGCCAAGTCAATACCTTGAACTCTTTGGAGGTATATTTACTAATCTGCGGGATTGAAAAAGTGGAGATGTTGCCTATAGCAATCAATCAAATCCTTGCTTTCATTTATTTAGTGCATTCTAAAAAATGACAGCTAGAATCTGATTGGTTGCTATAGGCAACATCTCCACTTTTTCAAACAAGCAGTTTAGTAAATATACCCCCAAGTCATGTTCCTGAACAATTTATGTGGCAGGGTGCATTATCCTTCTGAAAGAGGCCACTGCCATCAGTTGCCATGCAGGGGTGTACTTGGTCTGTAACAATGTTTAGGTAGGTGGTACGTGTTAAAGTAACATCCACATGAATGCCAGGACCCAAGGTTTCCCAGCAGAACATTGCCCAGAGCATCACACTGCCTCCGCTGGCATGTCTTCTACCCATAGTGCATCCTGGTGCCATCTCCTCCCCAAGTAAACATCGTACATGCAACTGGCCGTTCACATGATGTACAAGAAAACGTGATTCACCAGACCAGGCCACCATCTTCCATTGCTTCATGGTCCGGTTCTGGCGCTCACATGCCCATTGAAGGCGCTTTCAGTAGTGAACAGGGGTCAACGCGGGCACTCTGACTGGTCTGTGACTACGCAGCCCCATACGCAACAAGCTGCTATGCACTGTGTGTTCTGACACCTTTCTATCATAGCCAACATTAACTTTTTCAGCAATTTGTACTACAGTAGCTCTTCTGTGGGATTGCACCAGACAGGATGGCCTTCGCTCCCCACATGCATCATTGAGTCTTGGGCGCCCGTGACCCTGTCGCCGATTCACCTGTTGTCCTTCCTTGGACCATGTTTGGTAGGTACTAACCACTGCATACCGTGAGCACACCATTAGTCCTCTTGTTTTGGAGATTCCCTGATCGATGTCTACCCATCAAAATTTGGCTCTTGTCAAAGTCGCTCAGATCCTTACGCTTGCCCATTTTTCTTCCTTGCAAAACATCAACTTCAAAAACAGATAATCAAATTTATTCCCTTTCCCTTTCATTGGTTTTAATCTTGCGGCTGATTGGTATCTGTTTTTTAACTGATACAATAACTAATGGTTTTCTGTTAAATGATGCTTAGATTTCCTCTGCAGTGTGGTTGAGTATCACAACGACTGGAAGGATAGTTGGGGTTCAATGATAAATCCTCTCCACACTATAAAACCCATGTATCAAGGCTTCCTCACAAACATGGTGCTAATTGTGATGTAGCCCATAGTAACCAACCAAATATTAGCTTGTTAGAATATTGAAATCTAGTGTCCTATGTCTGTATACAGTGTAATAGAATTGTATTATGATCAGGGGCGGACCCAGACATTTGTCCTACCCCGGGCGATTTTAGGGGGGGGGGGCGATTTAGGCCCCGCCCCCTTTCTAATTTCTAATGCTGCCGGGGGCTGCATAGTATGTGTCGGTCCGCTCTTCAGTGACAGTGTGCTGCCCCGCTGCTCTGATTGTGTTTAAAACACAATCAGAGCAGCCGGGCAGCACACTGTCACTGCTGAACGGACCTGCACAGTGTGCAGCCGCCGGCAGCAATCCCCTGCTAAGGGGGCGATCGCCCCGATCGCCCCCCCCCCTGGATCCGCCACTGATTATGATAATGTACAGTGGTCAGGTCATGTTGGAGGTGTAGGGTCCTATGTCTGTATAGCGTGTAATAGAATTGTATTATGATCATGTCCAGTGGTCAGGTCATGTTGGAGGTGTAGTGTCCTATGTCTGTATAGAGTGTAATAGAATTGTATTATGATCAGGTCCAGCGGTCAGGTCATGTTGGAGGTGTAGTGTCCTATGTCTGTATACAGTGTAATAGAATTGTATTATGATCATGTCCAGTGGTCAGGTCATGTTGGAGGTGTAGTGTCCTATGTCTGTATACAGACATAATAGGAATGTATTACAATCATGATCAGCAGCTAGATCACATTTGCACGGAATAGACTCTATGTTCTATTGTACATCGGTCCCCAGTGCTTGTTGCTTTTCAGCAGAGCAATTACTTATTTAATATTTAGTTGTTATAATCAACACAGCTCAAAAAACTGGACTGACTTCTGCCACCTCTCAAGTGACGACGCGTTTTGCCACACGGTTGATGCAAGATACATCTTTACAGCTTCAACATGTCCCTTAATATTGTGTCCTAGTCTTCGCGAGGCTGATTTGTACTTTTTCTCTCGTGGAGTTGGCTTTAATTTTTCTACGAAGAGTTTTTTCCCCCTCATCGCTGCTGCTGTACGTTCTGCTTTTTTCCGTGTGTGTGAGAATGCTGTTTAAAGCTCTGTCACTCCGACTTCACATTAATATGCAGTGAAATCTGTCTCACTCACCTTCCTTCACACAGTGCGGATTAGAAGGAGCTGACATCTGTCACTTAGAGCTGTTTTCAGCCTTGCAGTAGGAAGCTAGCTGCTGTGTCGCCTCTGCACCACCTTCAATTTACTCCCCTGTCAAACACTGAATTGCTATCAAAGCAAACTCTGTATTTAAAGGGAAGGTAGCGCGCTTCCTGCATGACTTTTTGCATCGCTCAGTCAGGTGGGTAGCTATAGCAAGTCAGGTCACTTATGCTCCCAGGTCCTTTCTAAGCCCAAATGCCACAGATGCAGCCCCACGTTCTCTGAACGAGGAAGCACAAGGCATTTATTATCACCAGGCTCTGTCCATGGTCCTGCAAAATACAAGTATAGGTTGTAGTTAATAAAATAGACAGGAACATTCTTTTTTTTTTCTGGTCAAATGATATTTACTGTATTCTCGGGGTCACACACCTCTCTGTTTAGTCCTCTCCCCTCATCTCCACAGGAATTGCCAAAATAGCAGCCCTGTTATTGGCTCCACAATAGCGTACATGTGTTTGCCCAGCTCAATTTCTGCTCCAATTACAATATAGGTCCTACGGGAGCCCGAGAGGAGCAATGCTTTGTCAGGGAATGACTCGGCCATGCATAGGAAGCTTGCGGGAGTATCAAGTACCGGGGCGACCTGAGGCATCATGAACATTTCTCAGGCAGTCCCAAGAAGCCATCGGCCTACCGGACTATGGTCAATCCGCCCCTGCCTGGTGGGACTCAAACTCATAACTCAAGTTAACCACTGTGCTGCCATACTGCCCCGTCTCTCACAGTCCAATCACTGTGCCCAGTCAGCCAGAAGCTTAGACCGTGCTGGATGGAGGAAGAGGAAGTATGCAATAAAAGCCAGGGGCAAATACAGGATTGGTAGAGGGGGGGTTTCCACACCGCGCCGCCAGCGGGCGTGACCAGCATGCCTGGGGGCATGGCTATAATATTAGACAGTGCTTGGCTGCTCTCCGACTCTCCCTATCCCCATAATATACATGGGCAATGCTGCGTGCACTACTGTTAGGTGCGAACTCCGTGTGAAGCGGGGGCAGGGTCCAGCCACCTCAATTATACAGTGCCCCAAGCTTGGAGGGGGATTTCCAGGCACTAGTAAACCCCCCCCCCCCAGTTGTCAATACAAAGAATTTGAATGAATACATTTTTCCCTGCAGCCCCCTGATTGTCCGACAGCAGAGGGTGCTCAGACCCAGAGTAAAGCGTCAGCTTTAGGAATCTTCCTTTGTCTACCTACATTTAACTTAACAGGTACTGATCAGGTTTAACCCCTACTGAGGAAACAAAGAATGTAAATATACTTCAGGCAATTCCGCCACGATGGTAAAGATAACCTTAATGCATTGTTGAGTATTATCCTACTAGTGACAATTAACAACCAAACTTTTAAACTAAAACATTAAAACAGAAGCCTCTAGAGGACAAAGGAGTCCAGGGACTCAAAATAAGGGACATATACTTCTATTCAGACCCAAAACATCCGTGTATTGAATGCTGTTTGGGATTTGCTATTGTTTTCTTATCAACAGTCATAACTTTTTACCGACTGTCAAGTTTACTGACGGTTCGTGATCATGCTCTGTGGGTGTGACTTTAGGAGCCGGGAGGGGAGGGAGCAAATTAGCAATTTACTAAGAATCAATAACATGACTGGTGAACTGATAGCCCATTAAATCACTATCAGCTCCCAAGCGCCTCAGTAATGTCATTGATTCCTAGTGAATTTATGCTCATGCCTCCCAATGTTTTAAAATGCGACAAAATAAGTCCTTTGTCTCAGAATCCATTTCAAATTTTGCTGGCTGTCAGGGTTGTTGTGCAGGGAATTCCACACTGCAGCTGATTTATCACCAGACTCATCACTGCTCACTATCTAGCAGCTGAGCAGTCAACACTTTCTGCTCATGTGATGTTTACCCAGCAGGTGATTGGTCAGGGATGACAAAAATAAACTCATTGCCATAAGTGCCTGGCTGGTGTTAGGTTTACCTAGGCTTGTTCCTGTATCGTTATCCTGTATAGGTTGGTATATCGTCTGCTGCTGCATTCAGTGTGATTGGCCTTGGCTATGTTTACTGAACCTTGCTGTTGGATCTCTGCCTGCCCTTGAACTCTCTGCCTAGTTTTTGATCTTGAGTACCTCTTCTGCCCTCTGACCCTGGTTGCCAGTTGACTATCATCATCATCACTTATTTATATAGTGCCACTAATTTCTTTTGGTAGGATATTGAAGGAAATAAATGTTTCTCTTTCTTTAAATGTTTTTCCCATGTTCTTTCCCATAGTAAATATGACCTAATCAGGGCAACAAAAAGTTACTCAAAAAAGTGTAATTATCTATTTCTCCCGAGTATCGGAATTCCTCGTATATGTACTTTATGTAAAGTATGAGGCAGCTCTAGCGGCATTTTTATCAACAAGTGAAGAGCCCTATTGTTGGGGCAAACCCTGCACCCATGGCAGTTCCGCCACTCTGATGTAAACCCTGCTGCTAATGGCATCCTCAGGTTCCAGAGCAATGGATAGGAAACAGTTAGTTTACCCTCCCCATGCCACCCAATCACAGTTTTCTGACTTGACAGAAGGAAATCCTGTGATGGAGCTATATAAATAAATGATGATGATGATGATGTGACAGAGTGACATTACCAGAGAATTGTTTTACTGTAAATAGGTCCACAGAGTTTCAGGAAAGATCTATCAGTACCTAGAGATTTAGGGGTATATTTACTAAACTGCGGGTTGGAAAAAGTAGAGATGTTGCCTATAGCCAATCAGATTCTAGTTCTCATTTATTTAGTACATTGTACAAAATGACAGCTAGAATCTGATTGGTTGCTATAGGCTGTGATCTATAAGCAATGTGCTGGCAATCATGTAAACCTCTGGCCAATGTGCTGGCAATCATGTGACCTCTGAGCAATGTGCTGGCAGTCATGTGACCTCTGAGCTATGTGCTGACAATCATGTGACCTCTGAGCAATGTGGTCGGCAACCATTTTGTTGCTGTGCAGTGGGTTTTACTCAATTCAAGTTGCATCGTCCATTATATAATACAGTCTCAGGCTGAACTATATAGTGGACAAAAGAGGGTGTTCAGATTGGGGGGAGGGGGTTATCATTTTACATGGGGGGAACAGCGACCTCTAGCCATGCCACTATCTACAAATCAGCTAGAATTATATATTTTTTTTCCTCTCTTAGTGATTTGTAGCAAATTGCCCCAATCTAATGCTAGGCCAAAGCTTGCTTTTCCCAGCTCCTAGTCATTAGCTAATTCCATTCAGACGTGAATTGTATCAGTGGCAAGCTGCCTAGTGCCCTCCCAAGCTTAATAAGTGCCCATGCCATGCCCGCTGGCTCCATTCACTCCGTCCCTCTGAAGCCTTTGCCATGTTTGAGGCGTGAGAATGTGGAAGAGGGGCTCCCGCTTTGCAAAAAAAAAAAAAAATCTCCATCCGTTTGGAAAACAATCTCGTGTTTCCCCCCCCTCTGTGACACAATTGCTAGTCTGCATACAGAGGAGCCGTAAAGACTGAAATAAGGGAACTGTATGTTCTTTTAATTCCGCTCTGCAAAAGACGAGGGCAAACTGGTAACAAGGGACGATTTGCAGTAATGACACAAAGGCTGGGCGGTATATTCACAGTGCCCTGTGGCCGCCCGATGAATGGTGCCTACAGGAATAGAAATACCGTCTCTACTTCCGACATCCATGCTCTGTGCTCTGCTTAGAAGCACTTAGCACTGCCCTTGGTTTAAAACAAAGGCTCCCTTCTACTAGGCCAGTTCTCAACCCTTTACTGTGACAGAGAATTCCACGGTTCACTTCAGTCAATGCTCCTTCCTGGGTTTAGCTCATCTCTCTGCTCAATCATGGGCACATAATCGGGAAAGACAGGGACCGGTCACCCTTCAACCCATCTCCAATTCCTCTGTTGAATTCTTTTATCAGACGAGAAACTAAGAGCTGGCACCGCATCGTGGGAATGGAGCGAACAGCTGTGTGTCGTAACGGTGCACACGTTACCTCAGATTGTCGCCCGTATAGGACTTTCAAACAACGTGGCTATTTGGGTCAGCCGCGAGGGCTTCAGATCAGGCCCTTAGAAAGGGACAGATGCGATGGAATCTATATAAAAACAAAAAACTGAGGGGAAAAAATGGAAAAGGAAAAGAAATAACAAAATAAATTGTTAGAACTAATTATTAGGCGCAGGGACGGCCGATTAATTTGCAAGTCAATTAGTCTCTGGTCTATGTTTGCTGTTCTTAGGCAGTGAGGGAGAAAAATAGACATTATGTGGCTTTAATCCTTCTGAGAGAATGGAAAATGTTACCACTGCAAGTTGCCAACAATGGGGGCAGGGTTGGTGGAGGGTGCGGAGGGCTACAGCTGGCACCAAGGAGGAGGAGGAGGAGGAGGAGGAGGGGGAGTTCTGCTATCTTTCACCTCCACTGAATGCCAGTCATGTTCTAGGACCCCGCGGACATGCTGTAAGCCTTGCAGCAGATATATTCCGCTCAGCGGCAAAGGCTTCTTGCAAAATGGATGCACATTTGTCTCTTTTTTAAAGGGACATGAAAATGTAAAGGGTTAGTAAGCCAAAGAATCTTATAACATGACCAAGATAACCCCATGCCAGGTGTAGATAGGTGGGTACGAGCCATTGCACCCTCTATGATAACATATTTACTCATGCTCAACATATTACAGTGTTACTCTAGATAGACAGGAAGCCTGGTGCGCAGGATAAAAATTCTTCCCCAGCAAACACAGTTTTACCTCACATATATTTTATTTCAACACACTTTGGACCTTTTGGATATAGATTTATGAATTTATATGAAGTAACTCTTCTTCATCATCACATCATCACCATTTATTTATATAGCGCCACTGATTCCGCAGCGCTGTACAGAGAACTCAATCACATCAGTCCCTGCCCCATTGGAGCTTACAGTCTAAATTCCCTAACATACACACACAGACATAGAGAGAGACTAGGGTCAATTATTTTATTTTTTTGATAGCAGCCAATTAACCTACTAGTATGTTTTTGGAATGTGGGAGGAAACCGGAGCACCCAGAGGAAACCCACGCAAACACGGGGAGAACATACAAACTCCACACAGATAAGGCCATGGTCGGGAATTGAACTCATGACCCCAGTGCTGTGAGGCAGAAGTGCTAACCACTTAGCCACCTCCTTCCCAGTCTTACACCCGGAAGGTGCCCAGGCACGCAGCCAATTCCAGCCTCTCGGTGCTGAACTTGTGGTCCCTAAGGATACAATGAATGCAGCTGGGCGTTGAACTCAGTCACGATTGGATTGAGGTCATTGCCTGACCACATTTTGTGCCCCTTCCAAAAGACCTCTCATAGAGCGGAGGTATTGTTAGGGAATGATGGTCAGTTTTAGGTACCTACATGCAGTGATTTGCAACCAGCTCATTCTAAAACTACCCGTTTGGTTGTCGGAGTCCCAACGCATGTGGGCATATATGGGAGACGCAGTAGGCGAAAGCTACTTGGAGTGCCTTGGAGTGAATACGGCTATGCTATGGAAAGCTCGGGAGGCTACACCAGTAGCATGCCCAAGGTGCCAGGAGGGGAGATCCCGCTGGGACAGGTTGCTTCGGCGTAAAGGAGGAGAGACAAGCGTGAGAATGAGGCGCTGCCATAGACTACAATACTAGAAAAGCAGAGAGTCCGACTATAGAGAAGAAAGATGCCACGAAGAGCGTAGCGATAGAGAGAACTGCCATAGGAGAAAGCACTGCCAGAGACGAGAGAGCACGGCTAGAGGAGATACTGAGGTCTCCATATTGAAGGATCTACCTACCAGTCCAGAGGTCCAGCAGTATCCACGTGGAAACAGGGAGTCCAGATCGGGTCTAGGTGTCCAGAGTTAGGCCAGGTCTGGGCGTTCGGCTGTGCCCTGGTCACCTGGTCACAGGAGAGCTGGTAGGTCTGTGGAGACAGTCAGGATAGTATTACGGTCATTGATGTTCACTTCTTAACACTGTAATTTAGGAAGAGTAAGATCCTGTTGGACCATTTTGCACCCAATGTGAATTTCCCCTTGTGACAGCATTGACTGAATAGTTCGTCAGACGACTGCTCAGCCGCAAAATACTTAGCACAGCAAAATACACACTGTTCATGGGGCCATAGTTATGAGCATTAATATTTGATTTATCAAAGCTACCGACATGGCGTGGCGTCTTGTTCGCTTACTTTGTAGGCGTTGACGTGATATTACCTATGTCCTGTTCGCTCCTCGATTGTTTTCTCTGTGATGGGCAATTTGCCCTCCGTCTTTATGCTGCTTCTTGCTGGGCAGTTACTCCCACAGCAGACATTTGCCTTTTAGGTGATTTTTGTTGAAGTTGAGAGATTAAATGTTCAAGTGAATTCATATTACGCTACGGGTAATCTTTTCGCAAATGTCTTTTGTATAAATCGGCAAATCGGTACCCTTGTTACATGTTGTGAATGTAAATTCATTTCTTGTCGAAAACTCTCACCCTCAGCCAATCAGGGAACAAGATCCATATTTTTTTTTTTAACAAATCCTTCTATTGAATCTCTGGCCATCTTCTTTGTCTAATAATTAATGTGAAAAGTGGCTTGTCCCTTCCTTCAGGTGTGTGTCACAATAATGACCAATTATCACCAGGGGTTAAAAGTGGAGATGTTGCCTATAGCAACCAATCAGATTCTAATTATCATTTATTTAGTACATTCTACAAAATGACAGCTAGAATCTGATTGGTTGCTATAGGCAACATCTCCAGTTTTTAAACTCGCCGGAAACTCGCCGCTTGATGTATTTACCCCCCAGATGTCTCATACCTAGGACTGTTCAGGTGACATCCACTGTCATACCTCCCAACTGTCCCGATTTTTAGCTGGACAGTCCCGATTTTAGGGTACTGTCTAGCAATCCCGCCCGGGGACATATTCTCCCCCCCCCCCCCCAAAGGGAATGTTGGGGTAAGGGAGGTATGTAATTACCAGTGGGAAATGGGAGGCGTGTCCAAATTACGATTCCCTCCTCCCTGCACCGGGGCCCACAACTTGCTAGTTCCGCCTCTGCCTAGACATCTAGTGAAACAATGTGGCGGCCATGATCGTGCACATGAAAACGATGACACCAGGCCTCCTTCAGTCTACTCTTTGCTGGGCACTTAGTCTCACAACTATAGGGATGGTACAGACCTCGTGGTCCAGCCATTTCCCAGAGGAAGTGTCCCGAAACACTGGTGGGGCCTTCTAGTGCTGCAGAATCGGCTCTCGCGGAGATAAGACTGATGGGAAACATAGTTTTCCCAGCTGCTATTCACTGAGATGCGTCACAGGACCACAGGGGCTGCCCATGGTTATACCCGACTAATAACATCAGGTGTCGCCGGTACACGGGGGGAGCCAGGGATGGCTCGGTACTCGGATCCCCTAAGTTCGGGTGTTTTCGGTTCTCGAGGAACTGAGCCTGGGCATCTCTAATGAACATGCGCCTTATTATACAATATACATGCAGAATACTGACCATCAGATGTTCTTTTCCACGGGAATCTAACAAACTGCGGCTAACGCGAGAACCACACAATGGTGGGGATCTGCGCTCCCTAATGTGTATGAGGAATCTAATGCTGCCGTAGGGAATAGTGTCGTATAGAAGAGTAGTCCCAATCCTTCCATTTAAATTATATAAAAATATTATGTTCTGCGGCTCGCACAAACCTAAGATCAAACACAAATAGAGGAAAAGTAATATCCTGCACTATGATCAGTTCACCTCTTAGGGGTATATTTACTAAACTGCGGGTTTGAAAAAGTGGAGATGTTGCCTATAGCAACCAATCAGATTCTAGCTGTCATTTATTTAGTACATTCTACAAAATGACAGCTAGAATCTGATTGGCTGCTATAGGCAACATCTCCACTTTTTCAAACCCGCAGTTTAGTAAATATACCGCCTTAGTCTTTGCCTCCCTCAGTTGGTGAAGACAGTTCTCATCGTAAAACCATATTAACTATCAGGAGCCTTACTTTGGCAGTGGGCTTTGGTCTAATGCCCTCTTAGGCTTGGTACCCACTGCAGAATCTTCCGACCAATGTGTTATCTGCAATGACTGTACCTACCACTGAAGATCCGATCGGTCGGTTGATCCATGCCTACACACTATACACGTTTTACAAAAATTTTGCAAGACCAACCACTTGGCCAGAGATTTTTGACATAACGTCGGCTCAAAAGATTTTGATTCCGTACACACTGAAACGATATATGTATATGTATATATGTGTATGTATATGTGTGTGTGTATATATATATATATATATATATATATATATGTATATATATATATGTATATATGGGCACCACGTAGGAGAGTTAGATGCATCTTAAATGTACATACACAGAAGTCACTGATCGAGGAACTATCGGCAGTTGATTGAGGAATTGGTCGTGAATTCATACACACGGCAGGATCGGAAGCCGGTAGAACGAGAGTTTTAATCAGGAAGAGCGATCAAGTGAAGCGACGATCGGTACTTTGGAACGACTTCCATAAGTATACACACTAATGTGATATCTAGTCGTTTATCGGCTCATTGGCCTAATAGTTGGCTGAAAAAACCTGTAGCCCAGCCCCTAAGTCAAAATTAAAATGCAAGAAGTGATTTATAACGATTAATTATAAAACAACTGTGGACTTTGCAATTATTTTCCCCCATAATGTCAGGTTTGCATTCCCTCCTTTCACCTTGTCTAGGGAAGGAAGGGAGAAGAGCCCATTGAATTAAAGAGTCAACAGCGATAAGCCACCCTTTTTAATGGACCTGTGAAAGAGCCATCCAGGATTGCGCCATGTAGCCTCCGTGCCGGGGGGGGGGGAGGGGGGGTTGATTGCAGAATGGAGGATGATGAAGTGGGTCTGTCCTTGCAGAAGAGACAATAGGACCAATTCCAGGGACTGAGAAGAGGAAAGGAAGAGAGCAGCCGCATTGTGTAGGTGGAGCACAGGGGCACACATAAGTGGGGCACCGGGTTAACATGAAGAGAGATTAAGAGGGGAGAGAAGAGAGGGGAAGCCAGATGGTGCTAGCCTGCAACCAAACCCCTTCAGCAATTCCCACACACAGATTTAATGCTGACACCGGGGCTGAGCATGGGAGAACCTCTGCACCATTTATGTGTTGCAATTAAGGTGCCGACGAGTCACTTCAGAGAAGGAATGCGGCAGGTTTTAACGATCAGCCCCTATGAATATTCATGTTTCCATATCCAAATATCTGTCACCATCTCATTTTTTTAATCAGTTTTCCTCTAGGCCTATTGAACTCACATTTGTACAGTGATATATACGAATCTAATATAACATATAATGACTTAAAAAAAAAAAATATTCTAATTATTCTTTATTTACACCCTTCCAACACATTTCCACCGTTGTTGGCAAAGATGGAGATCCCTTATAAACTACAGGGCTAAAATACAGTGTAGTATGCTCTGCAACGTATATATAAAACATTCACCTATGCATGCCCAGAAAAGGGAGATAAGAAGCAAAATCCACTGTGTAAGTAAAAAATTTCTTAAGTTAAGATGAAAATCCATCTTAACTTCATTCATCTCCCCGTTTCTTCTTAAAATAAACATCTTAACTTTTGCACAAGATAAGATCACTAATGAATCAGGTCAAAGGTCTGAGATTGTCCCTGGGAAAAGGCATAGGGGGGGAATTCAGTTGGCAGCGCTACTGTACAAAGTACGCACTATTACCGACGTTACAGTAATAGCGCGCATAGCTACCGTTAATACGGTAGTCTTCAACGCCGGTTTTCTGCCGTATCTCTTGCTCCAGCTACAGGTCTAGTCTAAGTCCTGAGTCCTAATTATGTCAGTATCGTATGCATGCTATATAACATGTGTTTGCAATCAGGTGCAACTGTAAAAATGTCTGTTATGTACAGTAGACATTAAGTATACAATAATAAATGAAAAGAAACATTTTTTTTTAAAAAGTCCATGTATGAATGTATAATGTCCATGTATGTATAAATGATTATAATATGGACATATAACATTAATTGAATATTTTTTTTTTGTTCTAAACCTACACTCCTAGTTATCACCACATGTATCTATAGATCCGTTCCTTGTTGACTCCGGAGTATGCCAAGCCGAATTACGTGGAGTTTATAACAAACGCTCGTTACGTTCAGTAAGCGGGCCTTAATAATTCAGAGTTAAAGTGGTTTTAATGTTCACCAAGTCTACTGAAGATGTCTGTTTATTCTATAATGTAGATGAATCCACTTCAGTCTATCGAACTCACTGGTCCAGGGGCTGCAGGAGGAATTCTTGGCCACAAGATCCGATGAACTTGTTAAAATGATAAGTGTCATCTCTTGGGCACGTGATGCAACCATGCTTTCAAACTGTGATTTCTACCTGTGTCAGAATTAGGAGCGCCACCATTATTTCATCAATGACAATTTCTTTGTTTATTTTTCTATATACCGTTATTTCAGTGTCTTCTGCTATGACTGTTATCACCTCCAGGGGGCAGTATGTTTTATATTCAGAAATGCCCGGATTTACACAAGCGGCCGATGTAATGTTAACTCGTGTGGTGTTCCAGATAAGCAATGCAGTCTATTGGTGGTGACACAAGGGGGGGCTTTGTGCGACAGCGAATCAAACTGGGGGTTCATACTTTCGCTGCCTGCAGCCCAAATCAGTAAGGCTCATTTACGGAGCGCACGAAATGCAAATCCGTACTGCGTTTTAAATTGGCACAAATGCACCGATTTATTCGCTAAGCGGATTTCAAGACTCAGGCGCCCTTTCCCAGTCCATGGAAGCGCCGTCTTAAGGGGTGCATCTGCTTTTGCTGATTTGCAGATCTCCCTGAAAAGTCAAACCCACCACTTTCAGATGATCCCAATCATTAATTGCACCTTTTCATCATCATCATCATCATCATCATCATCACCATTTATTTATATAGCGCCACTGATTCCGCAGCGCTGTACAGAGAACTCATTCACATCAGTCCCTGCCCTATTGGAGCTTACAGTCTAAATTCCCTAATATACACACAGACAGACAGACAGAGAGAGACTAGGGTAAATTTTTGATAGCAGCCAATTAACCTACTAGTAAGTTTTTGAAGTGTGGGAGGAAACTGGAGCACCCGGAGGAAACCCACGCAAACCCGGGGAGAACATACAAACTCCACACAGATAAGGCCATGGTCGGGAATTGAATTCATGACCCCAGCGCAGTGAGGCAGAAGTGCTAACCACTGAGCCACCGTGCTACCTTTTTACATTTGTGTTCGAAAATGCTACTCTGTTTAGTCTCATTTATGCAGTCATGAGTGTGAGGGGTCATTGCACTTTGTCTTCACTCCATGTGGCAGTTTTGTGTGTTTTAATGTTTTTGTTATATTAGTTGAAGAGGGTCAAGGAAAGCGCTTTGGGGTGAGTGGGGGGCCTGAGGGGTGGGCGACCTTGGCTCCCCCACACCTCAGGGGGGGTGTCCGCACCCCCTATTGGTATCCCACGATACAGACCAACACTTTCTTCCACAATCCATCTGTGCAGAATTTTCCAGTTGAGCCTGTGTGAGCACCTGCGTGCAGCCGTAGGGCTCAATGACGACACTTGGGCTGGCTGAAAAATCAGTTCCCTCTGCATGTGTGATCTGTTCGGGGAAAGGAAGAAAGCATTTGAGTAAATGATCCCTTCCTCAGTTCCTCTGGTGCAACGCCAACCTGCTGTGCTATAATGACAAGCAAACGCTGGGCTAATATAGAAACATGATATATGATATCCCTACACTGTGCATGGATTCTATTGTCCTTTAGTCTTCCAAAATGTGACACTCCCTTGTCTCTAAGGTGCCCTGTCTACACAGTGCAGGTAGACTTGTGAGCTTCACTAACCTACCCTATCTCCCTTGTACCTAAAATATGCTGTCAATTATTGTTTTGCTTCTTTTTCAATGGGTTTTAAAATATATACAAGATAGAGATGCTCGGGCTTAGTTTTCTAAAAAACTGAGCCCACCCAAACTTAGGGCATCCGAGTAGGCTCGCGAGCCGGCTCTGTACTTTCGCGCGTCCTCGGATCTGAATCGAGGCAAAACGCCATCGTTGCGTTGTCGGATCTCGCGGATTTTGGATTCCATAAGTACCTCCCTCCCCAGGAGATCCAGCACCATTGCTCACACAGAAACAGGGGTAGCAGTGTTCTTGTCACTCTCCAGTCTCCACTGACATTGCTCAGTGCCATTGTTCACACAGAAACAGGAGGAGTAGTGTTCTTGTCACTTTACAGTCTCCAGTGACATTGCTCAGTGCCATTGCTCACACAGAAACAGGAGGGGTAGCAGTGTTCTTGTCACTCTTCAGTCTCCAATGACATTGCTCAGTGCCATTGCTCACACAGAAACAGGAGGAGTAGTGTTCTTGTCACTTTACAGTCTCCAGTGACATTGCTCAGTGCCATTGCTCACACAGAAACAGGAGGAGAAGCAGTGTTCTTGTCACTGTTCAGTCTCCAATGACATTGCTCAGTGCCATTGCTCACATAGAAACAGGAGGGGTAGCAGTGTTCTTGTCACTTGACAAAATTGACTGGAAATGACTGGAAAGTAATGTTATTGAGGTTAGTAGTAATCTTCTCTCTTCTCACTCGTCATCAAACCCAATGAGAAATCCGTCTGTCTTTGTAATCCAATGGGAAATTCTTCCAAACATAGAATAATGTATAGGCAACTCGAAAAGAAGACTTGCCACTGGCAAAAACACCCATTTTCGGCTTTTCATTCCCTTCGCTAGATTCCATCCAACAGCTCAGCATGGGGGAATAAGTTCCTGGGCCAAACTGTTTGGATGTAAATGGGGAAATATATATACAGTTTGTGACCTCTTTATACTTTTCTAGTACTGGATCGGAGCTCCCTTTGTCCCCCTAAAAAAAGCCTGAATTCTTTGTGGCATGGACTGAACAAGATGCTGGAAGTTTTGGTGAGCCTGTGCCCACTGAACCCTCAGTTTCCTGTTTCTAACTGACAGGAGAGGAACCCGGTTTGGTCTTCTGCCGCTGTAGCGCATCCATTTCAAGATTCGACGTGTTGTGTATTCAGAGAAGCTTGCTCCCCTGCATACCACTGATGCAACGCACGGTTATTTGATTTTCTGTCGCCTTTTTGTCAGGACCTTCCTCATAAACAAGGCTCGCTAAATGTGGTTTCGGTTTTCTGCACCATTCTCTGTAAACTCTACGGACTGCCGTGCACGGAAATCCCAGGAGATCAGCAGTTTCTGTGATACTCAGACCATCCCACGTCTGACACCAACTCTCATTCCACGGTCAAAGTCACTTAGATCACGTTTTTTTCCCTAATTCTGGTGTTCGGTCTGAACAACAACTGAACCTCTTGACCATGTCTGCTTGCTTTTTTTGCATTGAGTTGCTGCCACATGTTTGGCTGATTAGATAGCTGCATTAGCCACCAGCAGGTGTACAGGTGTACCGAATAAAGCCATTGAGTGTATATTTTACAATAATAACAGTTTGGTATATCGCCTACTTCCGTCCACACCCTTGTCGTTGTGATTTGGACATAAATTGCATGCAATCGCTGCATAAAATGACTCTGTTTTGGCGATTTAATGCACCGTAATATAGAACATGTACACTGTTATACACAGTGTGCTACTATGTGTCCTTGTTGAAAATGTAAATCACTGTTCGCCACTTAGATTTCATATGGATCCTTCCACATGAGCGGTTTCTTGAGCTCGTCACGTTTGGTGTGCCGGAGGACTAGCGCAGCATAAAATTCATTCTATCTCTACATCCCACTGCCATCGCTGGCCACATGAACAGCAATGATATTAAATCTTGGATGCCACCGTGAGAAATTAAAGCGCACGCTATTTTCTCTTGGTAACCAATGAGCCGTGTATTTCCCAGCTGCCTGTGTGAACAGCAGAGGTGCGACAGCATAGAGATCAATGGATTTCTACACTGCACTACTTTCTTGACTTATGTTCCTGTTCGCAGCGCCATTTGAGAATCTGCTTGCATGGCTGAACCCTCAAGGAGAGATTTTCCCCTTGACGTGACTGGGTATCAGTGCCAGAGTTAATACTCTATGTCCAAAACATAGACCGACATAGATATAAGTAAATAAACCCTGATGCTGGTGATGTCATAACTGGTTGGATGGACTTTGTCATGTAGTATTATAGCATTAGATATATTCGGAGCAAATGGCAGCAATTATCCCCTTATGTTGGGATTTCCTGCGGACAAGACAAGACTGAATAAGAAGAGACTGCTTTTGGCACAGCGAGCCGAGCTGAGACAATGCCAGACGGGTTCTATTCACACGGATATGCACAATGGGCTGCCTTATACCATGGCGAGCCAGGGGAGATGTCTATTTTTTGTTTTTTAATCAGTGCATACAATTCCCCCGCTCTCTTTGCTGCCCAAAACACTCCAAGGCCCTGCTGTCCTGCAGTCCTTAGCTGGTGTGAGGGTTAAAGGTCTGGTCCTCTCTACCTGCTTTAATTATACCATGTGATCTAGGTAAAAAAAACACCACAAATCTACAATGCATAGTAAAGTAACTTAGGGAAAGATTTATATAAGGGTAAAAAACCTTACTGCTCCGTACCAGTGTTGCAGAGGGAAAAGAGTACCTCACTCTCTGCGATCGGGGGGTCTAGTGATGAATAGGCCTTCTAGTTTTTTAAAATGCTTGTACTATGTCTTTTTGGAAGGGGTTAGTAGAAGACTAGCTGATCCTGTGTATTAGGAGAAGGGGAGAGGTCTGTGTAATACGAGGGAAGAGTTCTCCTATGGTTTCGCAAGACAATCTTGGGTCCGATTGAGCATGCGTGATTTGGCTTTGCTGGATCACATGTGCACCGTGGTAGTGGAGGCATTCGCTTGTAGTAAGGGTATTAATACAAGGGGTGAACCCTGTATATTAGGAGGAGTGGATAGAACTGAATTCTGGTGTCTAGGTATTAAGAGAAGGAGAGAGTTCTGTGTAATGGGTGGAATGAAATGTCTGTCCTGATGTCTGTGTATTACGAGGAGAGGAGAGGTCTGTGCCCTGATGTCTGTGTATTAGGAGGAGAGGAGAGGTCTGTGTCCTGATATCTGTATATTAGGAGAAAAGGAGAGGTATGTGCCTGATGTCTGTGTATTAGGACGAGAGAGATTTGTGTTGTGATATATGTGTATTAGGAGGAGGAGAGGTCTGTGTCCTGATGTCTGTGTATTAGGGTGAGAGGAGAGATCTGTGTCCTGATATCTGTGTATTAGGAGGAGAGGAGAGGTCTGTGTCCTGATATCTGTGTATTAGGAGGAGAGGAGAGGTCTGTGCCCTGATGTCTGTGTATTAGGAGGAGAGGAGAGGTCTGTGTCCTTATGTCTGTGTATTAGGAGGAGAGGAGAGGTCTGTGTCCTTATGTCTGTGTATTAGGAGGAGAGGAGAGGTCTGTGTCCTGATGCCTGTGTATTAGAAGGAGAGGAGAGGTCTGTGTCCTGATGTCTGTGTATTAGGAGGAGAGGAGAGGTCTGTGATGTGATGTGATGTCTATGTATTAGGAGGAGGGGAGAGGTCTGTGTTCTGATGTCTGTGTATTAGGAGGAGGGGAGATGTCTGTGTATTAGGAGGAGGGGAGAGGTCTGTGTCCTGATATCTGTGTATTAGGAAGAGAGGAGAGGTCTGTGTCCTGATGTCTGTGTATTAGGAGGAGAGGAGAGGTCTGTGTCCTGATATCTGTGTATTAGGAGGAGAGGAGAGGTCTGTGTCCTGATATCTGTGTATTAGGAGGAGAGGAGAGGTCTGTGCCCTGATGTCTGTGTATTAGGAGGAGAGGAGAGGTCTGTGTCCTTATGTCTGTGTATTAGGAGGAGAGGAGAGGTCTGTGTCCTTATGTCTGTGTATTAGGAGGAGAGGAGAGGTCTGTGTCCTGATGCCTGTGTATTAGAAGGAGAGGAGAGGTCTGTGTCCTGATGTCTGTGTATTAGGAGGAGAGGAGAGGTCTGTGATGTGATGTGATGTCTATGTATTAGGAGGAGGGGAGAGGTCTGTGTTCTGATGTCTGTGTATTAGGAGGAGGGGAGATGTCTGTGTATTAGGAGGAGGGGAGAGGTCTGTGTCCTGATATCTGTGTATTAGGAAGAGAGGAGAGGTCTGTGTCCTGATGTCTGTGTATTAGGAGGAGAGGAGAGGTCTGTGTCCTGATATCTGTGTATTAGGAGGAGAGGAGAGGTCTGTGTCCTGATGTCTGTGTATTAGGGAGAGAGGAGAGGTCTGTGTCCTGATGTCTGTGTATTAGGAGGAGGGGAGAGGTCTGTGTCCTGATGTCTGTGTATTAGGAGGAGAGGAGAGGTCTGTGTTCTGATGTCTGTGTATTACGAGGAGAGGAGATGTCTGTGTATTAGGAGGAGAGGAGAGGTCTGTGTCCTGATATCTGTGTATTAGGAGGAGAGGAGAGGTCTGTGTATTACGGAGAGAGGAGAGGTCTGTGTCCTGATGTCTGTGTATTAGGAGGAGGGGAGAGGTCTGTGTCCTGATGTCTGTGTATTAGGAGGAGAGGAGTGGTCTGTGTTCTGATGTCTGTGTATTACGAGGAGAGGAGATGTCTGTGTATTAGGAGGAGGGGAGAGGTCTGTGTCCTGATATCTGTGTATTAGGAAGAGAGGAGAGGTCTGTGTCCTGATGTCTGTGTATTAGGAGGAGAGGAGAGGTCTGTGTCCTGATATCTGTGTATTAGGAGGAGAGGAGAGGTCTGTGTCCTGATGTCTGTGTATTACGGAGAGAGGAGAGGTCTGTGTCCTGATGTCTGTGTATTAGGAGGAGAGGAGAGGTCAGTGTCCTGATGTCTGTGTATTAGGAGGAGAGAGATTTGTGTTGTGATATATGTGTATTAGGAGGAGGGGAGAGGTCTGTGCCCTGATGTCTGTGTATTAGGAGAGAGATCTGTATCTTGATCCCTGTGTATTAGGAGCGATATGTGTTGTGATGTCTGTGTATTAGGAAGAGAGGAGAGGTCTGTGCCCTGATATCTGTGTATTAGGAAGAGAGGAGAGGTCTGTGTCCTGATGTCTGTGTATTAGGAGGAGGGGAGAGGTCTGTGTTCTGATGTCTGTGTATTAGGAGGAGAGGAGAGGTCTGTGACCTGATATCTGTATATTAGGAGAAAAGGAGAGGTCTCTGCCTGATGTCTGTGTATTAGGACGAGAGAGAACTCCGTCCAGATATATGTGTATTAGGAGGAGAGGAGAGGTGTGTGTCCTGATGTCTGTATATTAGTAGGAAAGGGGAGGTATGTGCCTGATGTCTGTGTATTAGGAGGAGGGGAGAGGTCTGTGTCCTGATGTCTGTGTATTAGAAGGAGAGGAGAGGTCTATGCTGATGTCTGTATATTAGGGGAAGGGGGAGGTCTGTGCCCTGATGTCTGTGTATTAGGAGAGAGATCTGTATCTTGATCCCTGTGTATTAGGAGCGATATGTGTTGTGATGTCTGTGTATTAGGAAGAGAGGAGAGGTCTGTGCCCTAATGCCTGTGTATTAGGAGGAGGGGAGAGGTCTGTGTCCTGATATCTGTGTATTAGGAGGAGAGGAGAGGTATGTGTCTTGATGTCTGTGTATTAGGAGGAGAGGAGAGGTCTGTGTCCTTATGTCTGTGTATTAGGAGGAGAGGAGAGGTCTGTGTCCTGATGCCTGTGTATTAGAAGGAGAGGAGAGGTCTGTGTCCTGATGTCTGTGTATTAGGAGGAGAGGAGAGGTCTGTGATGTGATGTGATGTCTATGTATTAGGAGGAGGGGAGAGGTCTGTGTTCTGATGTCTGTGTATTAGGAGGAGAGGAGATGTCTGTGTATTAGGAGGAGGGGAGAGGTCTGTGTCCTGATATCTGTGTATTAGGAAGAGAGGAGAGGTCTGTGTCCTGATGTCTGTGTATTAGGAGGAGAGGAGAGGTCTGTGTCCTGATATCTGTGTATTAGGAGGAGAGGAGAGGTCTGTGTCCTGATGTCTGTGTATTAGGGAGAGAGGAGAGGTCTGTGTCCTGATGTCTGTGTATTAGGAGGAGGGGAGAGGTCTGTGTCCTGATGTCTGTGTATTACGAGGAGAGGAGATGTCTGTGTATTAGGAGGAGAGGAGAGGTCTGTGTCCTGATATCTGTGTATTAGGAGGAGAGGAGAGGTCTGTGTCCTGATGTCTGTGTATTACGGAGAGAGGAGAGGTCTGTGTCCTGATGTCTGTGTATTAGGAGGAGGGGAGAGGTCTGTGTCCTGATGTCTGTGTATTAGGAGGAGAGGAGAGGTCTGTGTTCTGATGTCTGTGTATTACGAGGAGAGGAGATGTCTGTGTATTAGGAGGAGGGGAGAGGTCTGTGTCCTGATATCTGTGTATTAGGAAGAGAGGAGAGGTCTGTGTCCTGATGTCTGTGTATTAGGAGGAGAGGAGAGGTCTGTGTCCTGATATCTGTGTATTAGGAGGAGAGGAGAGGTCTGTGTCCTGATGTCTGTGTATTACGGAGAGAGGAGAGGTCTGTGTCCTGATGTCTGTGTATTAGGAGGAGAGGAGAGGTCAGTGTCCTGATGTCTGTGTATTAGGAGGAGAGAGATTTGTGTTGTGATATATGTGTATTAGGAGGAGGGGAGAGGTCTGTGCCCTGATGTCTGTGTATTAGGAGAGAGATCTGTATCTTGATCCCTGTGTATTAGGAGCGATATGTGTTGTGATGTCTGTGTATTAGGAAGAGAGGAGAGGTCTGTGCCCTAATGCCTGTGTATTAGGAGGAGGGGAGAGGTCTGTGTCCTGATATCTGTGTATTAGGAAGAGAGGAGAGGTCTGTGTCCTGATGTCTGTGTATTAGGAGGAGGGGAGAGGTCTGTGTTCTGATGTCTGTGTATTAGGAGGAGAGGAGAGGTCTGTGACCTGATATCTGTATATTAGGAGAAAAGGAGAGGTCTCTGCCTGATGTCTGTGTATTAGGACGAGAGAGAACTCCGTCCAGATATATGTGTATTAGGAGGAGAGGAGAGGTGTGTGTCCTGATGTCTGTATATTAGTAGGAAAGGGGAGGTATGTGCCTGATGTCTGTGTATTAGGAGGAGGGGAGAGGTCTGTGTCCTGATGTCTGTGTATTAGAAGGAGAGGAGAGGTCTATGCTGATGTCTGTATATTAGGGGAAGGGGGAGGTCTGTGCCCTGATGTCTGTGTATTAGGAGAGAGATCTGTATCTTGATCCCTGTGTATTAGGAGCGATATGTGTTGTGATGTCTGTGTATTAGGAAGAGAGGAGAGGTCTGTGCCCTAATGCCTGTGTATTAGGAGGAGGGGAGAGGTCTGTGTCCTGATATCTGTGTATTCGGAAGAGAGGAGAGGTCTGTGTCCTGATGTCTGTGTATTAGGAGGAGGGGAGAGGTCTGTGTTCTGATGTCTGTGTATTAGGAGGAGAGGAGAGGTATGTGTCTTGATGTCTGTGTATTAGGAGAAGGAGAGAGGTCTGTGTCCTGATATCTATGTATTAGGAGGAGAGCAGAGATCTGTGTTGTGTTGTCTGTGTATTAGGAGGAGGAAAGGTCTGTGTTGTGTTGTCTGTGTATTAGGAGGAGGGGAGAGGTCTGTGTCCTGATGTCTGTGTATTAGGAGGAGAGGAGAGGTCTGTGTTCTGATGTCTGTGTATTAGGAGGAGGGGAGAGGTCAGTGTATTAGGAGGAGGGGAGAGGTCTGTGTCCTGATATCTGTGTATTAGGAAGAGAGGAGAGGTCTGTGTCCTGATGTCTGTGTATTAGGAGGAGAGGAGAGGTCTGTGCCCTGATGTCTGTGTATTAGGAGGAAAGGTCTGTTTTCTGATGTCTGTGTATTAGGAGGAGAGGTCTGTGTCTTGATGTCTGTGTATTAGGAGTAGAGAAATTTCTGTCCTGATGTCTGTGTATTAGGAGGAGAGGAGAGGTCTGTGTCCTTATGTCTGTGTATTAGGAGGAGGGGAGAGGTCTGTGTTCTGATGTCTGTGTATTAGGAGGAGAGGAGAGGTCTGTGTATTAGGAGGAGGGGAGAGGTCTGTGTTCTGATGTCTGTGTATTAGGAGGAGAGGAGAGGTCTGTGTATTAGGAGGAGGGGAGAGGTCTGTGTTCTGATGTCTTTGTATTAGGAGGAGAGGAGAGGTCTGTGTTCTGATGTCTGTGTATTAGGAGGAGGGGAGAGATCTGTGTTCTGATGTCTGTGTATTAGGAGGAGAGGAGAGGTCTGTGTCCTGATATCTGTGTATTATGAGGAGAGAAAAGGTCTATGTCCAGATGTCTGTGTATTAGGAGGAGAGGAGAGGTCTGTACCCTGATTTCTGTGTATTTGGATGGGAGAGTTATGTGTCGTGATGTCTGTGTATTAAGAGACAGAGTAAAGTTTATACCCTGATGTGTATTAAGTGGAGGTGAAAAGTCTATGTATTAGAAAGAATGAAGAGGTCTGTGTCCCAATGTCTGTATATTAGTAGGAGGTGAGATGACTGTGTATAAGGAGATACAGGGAAGTATTAGGAGATAGAGGGAGGTCAGCGCCCTGATGTTTGTGTATTAGGAGGAGAGAAGAAGTCTATAAACTAGAAAGACAGAAGAGCTCTGTGTCCCAATGTCTGTGTATTAGTTGGAGGTGATATGCCTGTGTATTAGAAGCATTGGGAAAGGTCTGTGAATTTGGAAGAAGTCAGAGGTCTGTACCCTGATGTCTGTGTATTAGGTGGAGACGAGAGTTCCTTAACCTATAATGAAGAGGGCAGAGGTCTGCGTATTAGGAAGAGCGGCGAGATATATATCCTGTGTTTATGTGTTAGTATGAGGTGAACGATCTGTCTGTATATTAGGAAAATGAGAATTATATGTCCTGAAGAAATTGTTAGAATGATATATTGGGACAATGTAAAATATTTGTGTTTTCAAAGCAATTATATAAAATTTTGTGTCATAAGGGATTGCTAAAGACAAATATTGGTTTATTAGTCATAAATTGTATTATATAAGAACTGGCAGCCAATACTAATTCTCCCTGTCATGTATGTAACTGTTTCCTATTGCACTTTTCCAGGACCAGCGTGCGTCACGCACTCTATGTAAATAGCATGTGACACGCCAGGCTTCAGAGCAACACAATGATTCACAAACTATCTGCACTCTCGACAGTCCTCCGTCTGTCAATCATGTTTTGTCCTACGGTAGCTGAAGATGCCCACATCCACTAACTGAAGAAAATTAATAGATGTACTATACAGAAGATAACGCACACTCAGATTAATTTCATGGATTTTAGAAATCGCCAAAGGGTTCTATTCCTGGTTAAAGTGTAAATCATAGAATTGATTCCCTATAACCCTGTAATCTACACAAGTGGGTATTACGTGCAGGAGATAAGGTGTACTTAGTATAAATTAAAATACTGACAGAAGTCACCAAGGTAGAATAGAGATATCTTCCAATGTATCCGTAATCTGCATTAGGGGTAGAGATGAGCGGGCTCGGATATCTGAAATCCGAGCCCACCCGAACGTTGCCGATCCGAGACAGATCCGGGTATTCCCGCCAATTGCAAAACTGAAACCGAGGCTCCGAGTCATAATCCCGCTGTCGGATCTCGCGATACTCGGATCCTATAAATTCCCCGCTAGCCGCCGCCATCTTCACTCGGGCATTGATCAGGGTAGAGGGAGGTTGTGTTAGGTGGTCCTCTGTCCTGCTATATCTCGTGCTGTGCTGTGCTGTGCTGTGCTGTGCTGGGGAAATAACAATGCCCTTAGAAGGACACAGCACAGCACAATTTTTTTTAAAAAAAGTTATAAAAAAAATAAAAAAGAAATAATTATAAAAAAAAGAAATAAAAAAAAATATCCAAAAACAATCCTGCAGTATAAGTCCATTGGTACTGCAATATTAGAAAGTTCACTGATTCTGCAGAATAGACTGGGAATTAGTGGAAATGATTGTTATTGAATGTTATTGAGGTTAATAATAGCGTAGGAGTGAAAATAAACCCAAAAACTTGATTTTAACACTTTTTATGTTTTTTTCAAAATAAATCCGAATCCAAAACCTTAAATCCGAACCAAAACCTTTCGTCAGGTGTTTTGCGAAACAAATCCGAACCCTAAACCTCAAGCAAATCCGAATCCAAAACACAAAACACGAGACACCAAAAGTGGCCGGTGCACATCCCTAATTAGGGGGAGAATTATTCCTTATAAGATACAAGTGCGTCATATTAATTCCGAAGCAATTATATCACTAAATATTAATAAAGGGTGACACTACTAAGCTTTGCTGCTACAGGTAATATTTAATGCCAATTTACGTATCATTCCCACTTTGCACTATTAGTCTAGTTATAAACATGACAATATTACGTCTTCTAATGATTAATAAAATTAATAGAGGTAAATAAAATTGAATTTGCTTTGCTACCAATTGCTTACAATTTCATACAAACAGTGTTTTTCTAGTAAGAGTAATATTAATTAAAATAGTACATGATACATCTAGAAATTTAAATCCTAATTTAAAATGATCTTGGACCAACGGAATTACCTTTAAATTTGGAAAAGTAAGAAATTAAGGAACAGAACTGTGTTTTGTGGATCTTTTGAGATGCGAGCAACTTTTTAATGAATTACTAGAAAAAGTATTAGGGTATGACCTGCAAAAATAGAAAGCTTTGGGTTCGAGGTATTACAAGTCCGTAAACTGATAATATAATTTTCCACAAGAAAATAAACTCGAACTCCATCTCTTAACCCAATAATTTGTTGAAGGACACGCCATCTCATTGACCTAAACCTTATTTAATAGTGGCATCCTTGTCCTAATATTTAGTTTTGTTACATGTGTGCACACTAGTGGTTGAACTGTAACCTCATGGTCCTTGCACCCCCCCCTTTCCCACAACCAAAAAGGGGCGACCATTACTTACACAATAAAAATATATTCTTTAATTTTATATTTCTGCTCCAAAACAAACTTGGAATTGCACCTTTTTCCTTTTTTAAGAGGCGAAGCATTATAGAAATATTGAATATAATTAAAAAGGATCTAAAGAATCGTTAGTCATCTAATATGTATAAATGTGTGTGGCATTTAAACCTCTAAAATGCTGCTTTTCTTAATGGAGTTATATTTTTAACATCTCACAGAAGAACATATGAAACTATAATGAAAACATAAAATATATTGTTTTATTATAAATAAATAGATTTCATTATTTTTCGCCATCATTATAAAAAATTATATTGCATTATTTTTTCAATTTTGACTGCAAACATTCTGCATCAGATATAATAAACAAAAGACTGTCCAATTAGTTAACAGATCTGTTTGTCTTGGGTGTTTTTTTTTTTACCCATACATTACATTCAAGCATTTCTTTGGGAACATTATTGTATAAAAAATACAGTTTTGTTAATCAAAATTCCTGGCTATGTAATGTTAATATGTGCATAAATAAAGTGAATACAAAACAGCGGAAATGTTCTCTGTTCTTACCAAAAGTTTATCTGTTCACTTTTTGTACTTACTTTTCATTTCACTAAAATAAATCCTCATTATTTTTATTAATTTCAATATTTTCAACTAGTCATAAAACAGTGCAGCATTTTTTTTACTTTAAATAACATAATTTGATGTTTATTACTTAGTCAAATGTATATGTAAACAGTTAAGTTAATGTATTAAAAAAGATTAATTTTCTTAATAACAGGGTATATTTACTATTTTAACAATGCTATTTACTAAAATATAGTTAGTGTTTATATTAATTGTCTATATAAAATAAAACAGTATAGTAACCAATTTTCTACAACAAATTACTGCGTGTAAAAATACATCGCTAATAAATCAAACTAATTTAACTGTGAAAATAATGGCTTTCTTTGTCTTACTTGACATATCAAGCAACATAAAAATGGTTCATTTACTGCATAAATTTGTGAGTTCTTCAGTCCTGAAGTTTTCTTAGTCCTCAACTTGATTTTCTCTTTTTATGTATTTTAACATCACTCTAAAGCTCTTCTATTCTGTAGATATCATTTGATTTTCAGCAACAATTATGAATAAATGGCAAGAAATATATATATATATATATATATATATATATATATTATTTGAAAGCAAAATATTTAGCTAGTATTTGGTCATCTCTATTACTGCAAATTAATTAAGTGACAGACATAAGTGTTTCATACTAATTTAGAAAATTTCTACAAACACATAAAACTTGCACTTTTGATCTTGATATTTTGATTTTAGCAGGTGATTAAAAATGCATTTTAGCAAAACTATTTAATATAGACTGATTGTTCCAGACTGTTTCACATGCTCTGAAAACAACATTGTATGGCTATATAAATTAGGAATGAGTAAGAAATAATTATTATCTTTTAAACTTCATTTTAACCAATTTTTTTTAATGTAAAGGGAATAATGAGCTGAAAGTTATGAGTATGCTTTTAATAAATAGTTTATTTATCTTTAATATAATTATGCAAGCAAATGTCTAGTATTTAATCATTGGTTTATATACAGTGTTAGACATCGCTATTCTGATATGAAATATAA
>NC_134413.1:74636218-74662132 GCF_038048845.1 Mixophyes fleayi
CTTGAAATGTTTGCAATTGTATCTGTGCTTGGTCTATAACTAAATGCAAGCTATTATGCTTTGTGGTTTAACTATCTTAGGCTCTGAATTCTTGTTGTACAGCCATATAGTTTCATTTTAAACCAACGTACATGTCATTTAATCTGCAGTGCTATATTACAATAGACGCGAGTACTATAATGTATCTAAAACGCTACATGTAGTTTTAAATATGGCTTTGATTTTTGTCGTTTTCTCTTAACTTTAGAGCTTGTCTATTGTCAACATTGCTTCATTAAACTGCAAAAAACCTAGGGAAGCCCTAAAATCTTCCCATCAATCCTATTAGATATACGTATGTCAGTTTATTTAGTGTGTTATATGCCAGCATGTAGCTTATCATACATCTGTCTCTAGATGCTTTTTAAATTTAAACCACATTTGCGGTTTGCAAATAAACGCTCATGCTCTAACGTGGCGTAATTGTCTAGCTTGTTAATTCTCTCTCTATAACTATGGTGATCGGACTATCTTGGGAACCTCTGTTACATAATCTAAATGTTTATTTTCTTTTCTCATTTAAATTACCGTTGCTGTTTTATTTATCATACGCTTCAATAAAGAGCCATTGTCTGCTAGCCAGGATAGATGGTACAATACCAGCAAAAAGGCGTTTTATCGCGTAATTCTTCCCATGAAATCTCGATATATTTTAACAAGAGCAACAGGGGGATGTCTGTGAACAGAATTTGCTTTTAAAATGTCAGACGCATAGAGAGCAAATTTGATAATGAGACGCACATCAACAAATCATTGTCACAGTAGGCGTCCGTCCGACTTTCTGTCTGAACGTCGACTCCTGTGCCCGTCCGTTTGTGTGGGACTGTGCTTTGCTCGCGTGTAACCGAGACAGACGTCAATATAGTTCCTGACAATTTCAGACCATGCTAAAAAGACAATGTATGGGCGTCGAGATCCAAAATCCCCTCTTGTGTCTTATTTGGAGAGAGTGAGGGGTGGGTGGGGGGGGGGGGGGGTGCGCACAGAACAGTGAAACAGTTCTGCTAGCAGCTGCATAATTAATCTTCTTTTAAGTGTGATTGGTACTGATTAGCTGCGGGACAAAAGCAGTGTGCGGGGCCTATTGATGTAGGAATGCAAGAGAAGGATGATTTGGCTGTGATAACTTGGGTGAATGAAGGCTGCAGATCATTGCTCCTAGCACTTATCATACAGATGAGTTCAGGGCTTTTTCTGTGGATTTTCAAGCTATACTCAAGTCTAAGGGCTAGATTTACTAAACTGCGGGTTTGAAAAAGTGGAGATGTTGCCTATGGCAACCAATCAGATTCTAGCTGTCATTTATTTAGTGCATTCTACAAAATGACAGCTAGAATCTGATTGGTTGCTATAGGCAACATCTCCACTTTTTCAATCCCGCAGTTTAGCAAATATACCCCTAAAGGTGCCAAAAAGCTTGAAAAGTCCCTTATTACTAATATACCCGATACTCCCCTTGTTTTCTACCCCAGAACTGTAGTGTTGTAGTTAGCACCACAACCCAGGAGTTATTTTATGGTTTTCCAAACACAGCTGAGTTCTGTAGATCAATAGCAGATCGCTGTCTTGTTGTCCGACAATTTGTTGGTTCAAAGCAGATCTTGTTGGCCTTGAAAGCAGTGAGATTTAGAGAGGCTGGTGGACCCCACGCTAGGGATTCTTCTTTGGACAAGAGCTGAAATGTTCGCTAAATTACCAATTTGTCTTCAACGCAGGAAGAGGTCCAGCTGAGAGAAAACAAATGGAGAATGAAAGTCTGACAGTAGTTGCTTACAGATTGAAATGAAGCTGGAACGTTCTACGTGCAACCCCTGGATCATAGTCATACTCATATTTTTTAGGTATGGACTTTACTCCGTCTTTCGAAACACTTTCTAGATAGAATAAAACAGAGTTCAGGCTACCTCTTCTGGAACCCTAAACATGTATATTACCTAATCATATCTAATGCCTTTACCACGCAATAAATTATGTCATACTCCTTTTATCAAGAACAGCAAATGACTTTCACAACAGTGACGTCTCACGACTCAGATTTCTGAACAAGAGTTGGCAAGTAAAAATGACAGATTACATTCTATAAGTGCACTAGTATGCGAGGAGGGATTGCAATAAATCGGACGTTTCAACCACTGGTAGGTGAGCAACAGCTCAGGGGCCCAGAGATCGGCAAACAGTGGCTTTCCTGCTGTTGCAGAACTACAAGTCCCAGCAGGGCTAACAGTTTTTTGCCCAAACTTGCAGCTCCCTGACAACTGGTGAGATGCAGGCTGCCAACTATCCTTTAGACCAGTGACGGGCAACCTGATACAGTTCAGGGGCCACAGGGTGCGGCCTTCTGACCTTCAAAAGGGCCACACATTAAATGTAATCTCAGTAATAAAGTAAAGCAATATATTATAGACAAGTGTTACAAGCTATAACAAACAAATCTGACAATAACGCAGAAAGGAGCTGGGGGCCGCAAGTAAAGGCTCGGAGGGGCGCATGTGGCCCCAGGGCCGCCATTATGTTTTTACAGTAACTGTCCCTGTTTGATCCCTCTTGCTTGAACTATTATCTATGGAATTTTGACCACCAAAAATATTTTTCTTTCATTCCTCCTGTGATCCTGTTTGTCTATACCTGGAGACCCATAGATTACACCTTCAGTATCTTTCTCTGAGTGAAAAGGTCAAGTTTTTCTCACAGCTTTTCCCACTTTGTGGCAGCCCTCTGTCCCCCTTTGTTGTCCGCAGAGCTTTCACGTTGTACACACTGAGTGTGTTGTTGCATTGAAACAAAGGCCTTTCATTCATGTGGTATTTTAGGTGCTAGGATTAATCAGGCAAGTTATCGTGCAAACAAAATGGCAATTAGCTGAGGTTGGAAATGATCACTCCAGCGTGTGTTGTAATTGTAAGTCAGCCCTGCTGAAAGGTGGCAAATATATGTGTCATTTCCTAAGAAAATCTATAGAATGTCTCTATAGTTGTTATTCCATGATTAATAGTCGTGCAAAGGTAGATAGATAGATAGATATGGGATAGATAGATAGATAGATAGATAGATAGATAGATAGATATGGGATAGATAGATATGGGATAGATAGATAGATAGATAGATATGAGATATGAGATAGATAGATATGGGATAGATAGATAGATAGATAGATAGATAGATAGATATGGGATAGATAGATATGGGATAGATAGATAGATAGATAGATATGAGATATGAGATAGATAGATATGGGATAGATAGATAGACATGAGATAGATAGATATGAGATAGATAGATATGAGATAGATAGATAGATAGATAGATACATAAGTAGATAGATAGATACATAGATAGATACATAGATAGATAGATAGTCTTCAAACCTTCAAGCGTTCTCTGAAAACCCACCTCTTCAGACAAGCTTATAATATTCCTCAACCACCATCTTAATCTCCCTAGGTTACCCTATTACCACCCTCTACACAGCTAACACAAGACAACAACCCTCTGACCAACATTCCCACACACAGCCCACTCAGTAATTTTACCTTTGCATTCTAGCTGGTCCAGTGTACAATATGATGTAGCACATGCCTTTGTGTTTCAAACTCCCATCGTCACATAGATTGTAAGCTTGCGAGCAGGGTTCTCTTACCTCTCTGTCTGTATGTATTACCCAGTATTCTCTTATTAATGTTTGTTCCCAATTGTAAAGCGCTACGGAATTTGCTGGCGCTATATAAATAAATGTTGATGATGATAGATAGATAGATAGATAAAAACTATATGGAATTATTTTCAAAACTGTTGTAAATATGTATACACACATTTGAATACAAAAGATTGTAGTGTAAAGATGTTAGCACAACCTCTGCAAAGTACAAACTTAAACATGATATATTTCTGCACATTTTAATGTACATACACTATGTATATCATAGTACCTGATAAACGACTGTTAGGTCCAATAGCACATAATTCTGTACGCTCCCACGATCATGTTTTATCGTTCCAAAGCACCTCGTATGATTTGATTTGATTTTATAACTAAAAATCTCTATAAGCGATGGATCGATGACGTTCCGATCCTGCAGTGTGTAAGCACTCAGGACCGGCAGTGTCCATAGATCTCTATGGAGTGTGCAGAGTCACCTTCTTTTCAGCTGATGGTTATGACAGATGAAGAGCACAGATCTGACGGTAAATCTTGTAAAACGTATATAGTGTGTACACATGAATCGGCTGCTGATTGGGACTTTCAGCCGTTGGTAAAATCGTTAGCAATATTGCACCGGGAAAAGTTTTCTGTAGTACGTACCCAGCCTAATACTTGGCTAATCCAGAAAATTTTCGGAACAAAGTTCTGTGGACTGATGCAAAATGTAACGATGATGAAACTAAATATAACTAAATGTATCTTGGCAGCAGCTAGAATAGATACATTTGTAGAAAACAGGTGATACAGGTGAAAACAGGTGATACAGGTGAAAACAGGTGATACAGGTGAAAACAGGTGATACATATGAAGAAAAACCACCTGGCCAGGTGAAATTTTCAGCAAGACCACGACAACAAAACACACCTCAAAAACAACCGTAAAGTACTTACAGGAACGAAAGATGAAGGTTTATGTGATGTTCTCCGAAGTCTCCAGTCCTGAACGTTATTGAAAATCTATGGGGAGATCTTAAACATGCAACACGTGAAGATCTAGGAATATTTCAGAGCTAGAAGGGTTCTGCAAGAAAGAGCAAAGACTCTTAGCAGGCTATGAGAAAGTTTGGAAGCTGTTCTATCTGCCAAAGGAGGTGTTGCTAAGTGCGGGCTGACAGGGTGCCCAAAATTTTGCCCGTCACTGTTTTCTTCCCCCAAAAATAAAATTAAATGCATTGCATCTAGCAAACACGGAGCAATTGTGCATTAAAACGTGCAGATTAATGTTGCATGGTCCATGTACAGGTTGTGTTAACTTCTTTTCACTTAGAGATCCATTGAAACATACAATTTGCCCACGGGTGCCTCAACTTTGGCATAAAACGGTGTATGTGTGTCCCATATAGAAATGTATGTGACAGTGTTTCACTTACTAAAGATCTCCATGTACCTGAAATTTTCAGTTAAGTCGACCAATAGATTTTATATTATCTTTTAAATGCATAGCTTATTTCAGGTTTTTTTTGCTGTCAATAGATTGTAAAAAAAATATATATAATAGTTATAGAGGGCCTGATATACTATATACAAAAGTTATGACAATACCATTCAAGTGGGTTTTATTTTATATCTTGTTTAATCGATAAAAACATTTTTATTTACATGTAATCTGAGCTTTATGTTGTTTGAGGGATCTTTAGGCTCTGTAGGGACGGAAGCGGCTACAGGTAGGTGTACAAAGGACATTTGTCTCATGACTGCAGAAAAAGCAGTATGGAAAATTGTCTGCTTTGTGACCTATGTCCTATCCATTGTCTACCAATAAAGTAAAGGAAGATCCTCATAGATGATATTAGCAGAATTTTTCGTCTCTTACAAGCATCTGAAAAAATAGAAAAAAAAGAAAAACGACATATGGAAAAATATACCCGAAACATGCTCTTGTATTCTGCACTTGGTGAAGGACTGCTGAGAGAACCGTTATATGGATGGCCCTGTCATAAAAATTGGAGCAGCACAGTGGCTTAGTGGTTAGCACTTCTACCTCACAGCACTGGGGTCATGAGTTCAATTTCCGACCATGGCCTTATCTGTGTGGAGTCTGTGTTTGCGTGGGTTTCCTCCGGGTGCTCCGGTTTCCTCCCACACTCCAAAAACATACTGGTAGGTTAATTGCCTGCTATTAAATTGACCTTAGACTGTCTGTATGTGTATGTTAGGGAATTTAGACTGCAAGGGGTGCAAATTAGTATTTTATTTCACACATAAGTTAAATACTGGCTGTTTTTACCTAATACACAAATACTTGATATCTTTATGTTTACACTGAAATTTAAAGTTGATCTAGGATATGCCCTAGGTAGCAGCCAATTAACCTACCAGTATGTTTTTGGAGTGTGGGAGGAAACAGGAGCACCCGGAGGAAACCCACGCAAACACGTGGGGAGCATATAAACTCCACATTTATAGGATTATGCCATTGTAAGCAAACAGTAGAATAGGCGCACCTTTGAATAAATTGTAGTGAACTGACAGCCATATAAAGAGTAAATGTTGCGTTGTACTTTTACAGGCAGCAAGCTTTCTCGGTGACACAGATAAGTCTACGATCAGACAGGTAATAGGAGAGGACAGCTTTGGCAAGAGAGAGCGTCTTGTTGGAATAGTGTAGGATTTCCGATGTGCAACACATCTGCAGTAGCCCGATACGGCCTCTAGGGGCTGTGACGCGCCACCACGCACAAGCTAACCATTTCTTGGCTGTCAGGTTTTTAAGCATTTTTGTCCTTCACATCCCTGCTTCTGGCTACCCTTTAAAATCCTTGACTGCGAGTAATTTCAGAGCAGGATTTATTTTATTTTGTGGCCTATCAGAAAAAAAAAAAAAAAAGAATTTAATTTTTTTTTCTTCTTTCTCAAATGGAAATAGCAGATCTTTACCTTTGTCTGCAAAATTGCCCAGCTGCTCTAAGCTGATATCTCCTGATACTTGTCATGTCCCCCTTGGATTGGTTCCAGTTCGTGCTAGCTGGGTTTGATCTTTCTGCCAATGGGATGGGGGGCGTGCTGAAGATTTTTCTGGTGGAAAAATAAAGATGTTTTTGTTGCGTTAAAAAAACAACTGGGAGCTTATTGGGGAGATTACTATGTATCGTGGGTCGTTCCAAGCTACAATATCTATTTTCAGAATATAATTATTTTTAAGAGAGGGGGATGGGTACTATTAACTTAAATACTGTGCAATCAACACAGGGGCTCCCGTCTACAGTGTGACTCTTTTGACATTTGTGTTTTTTATTATATCCATAGAACTCAGCTAAGTGAGTGTTAATGTAATCAATAAATGTACGTAACCACTCTACGCTAGAGATGTTCACTGACCCCCGTCTTCTGGTTTTGGTTTTGGATCTGGATTAACTTCGTATTTTGGTTTTTGGTTTTGACAAAACCGCACTTGTGTGTTTTGGTTTTGGATCCCGATTTTTTTTCCCCCCTCTAAAATCCCTATTTTTTTTTGCTAAAATCACATATTTTTGCTTTTTTTTTGCTTTTTTTCCTCCTACCTTATTATTAACCTCAATAACACTAATTTCAAGTCATTTGCAGTCAATTTTGACAAAGACAAACAAAGACTGCAGATTTAGAAGACCAAGCCTACCAGACCCATTATTTGTATTTCAGCAATGACAATTAGCAATGGAGCTCTCCTCTTTGTGTGTTACCTATATCACACAGTACAATGTGACTGCAGATTTACACCAAGCCTACCAGACCTATTATTTGTATTTCAGAAATGACAAATAGCAATGGAGCTCTCCTCTTTGTGTGTTACCTATATAACACAGTATAATGTGACTGCAGATTTACACCAAGCCTGCCAGCCCTATTATTTGTATTTCAGCAATGACAATTAGCAATGGAGCTCTCCTGAATGTCACTAGAGACTTTGAAGAACACTGCTACCCCTCCTCTTTCTATTCTACCTGTGACGCTGCCCAACTGCTCTACAGACTGCCAAGAACTGTGCTACCCCTTCTGTGTCCCTCTGTGAAATGGCGCTGGATCGCTGTGGAGGGTGGTACTTATAGAATCCAAAACTCCCGAGATCCGAGGATGTAACAATGATGTTTGGCCTCGCTTTCATTTCCGAGGGCGCGCGAAAGTACCGAGCCGGCTCAGCTCAGTACTCGGATCTGCTAGGTTCGGGTGTGTTCAGTTCTCGGGGAACCGAGCCTGAGCATCTCTACTTTACGCAGATGCGCCTACCAGCCATTGTTTTTCAAGTTACATCTACCCTTTATATGTGTAATGGCCCATCCGGGTCATTGCAGTCGTTTGATTGGTCTCTTTTGAATTGAAGTCTCCTTTATTTCCTTAACAAACATGAGTCCGTTAAGATCACCAGCTGTAAATGACCTTTCCCTGGGAAAGATGAACCCGTAATTATTGTTATTTGTTTATCTATCTCTCTTTTTTTTCCAGGATTTAATGGCTCATTCCTTGGATATTATCTGGATTTGCAGCCAGTGCAGTCCGCCTATTAATCCAGTTTTAGATTCTGCCCATTTCACAGGGAGAGAGGAAAGGGTGTGTCTGTTGGGGGTTGGGGGGGGGGGGCGGGCAATGAAATCCTGCGCCCTCAGCACTCCTGGGAAGTAGTAGAACTTTCGGTACATGTCTAAGCGATGCAAAAATATAGGTGTTCAAGAACACACAAAGGAAGATTGTTAGTATATAGAATACGGTAAAGCTGAAAATAATTTTTATTGACAATTGTATGACAATGTAGTACTGACAGCCACCAATTTGCACTGACATTATTTAGATAATATGAAAATGTTTAAGAAATACAAATTGTCAGTGATCTAGAGGACAAGCCGTTTCATTTCAAATTGGAAATGCGCGATAGATAACACTACTCACGGATACTGCTGTTGTGTGGTACATTGGCTGACATTTACACACTCGATGTATCAGTTCTTATAAAATGCCCTTTGTCAGCGTATATCAGTGATGGCTAACCTGTGACACTCCAGGTGTTGTGGAACTACAATCCCCAGCATGCTTTGCCAGTAGATAACTAGCTGATAGCCGGCAGAGCATCCTGGGACTTGTAGTTTCACAACACCTGGTGTGTCACAGGTTAGCCAACACTGACATATATCATACATGCCCATGTCCGGGGTCTCCCCGACTCCCGGGAGAGGAGGCTGTTCTCCTGCATCCCTCCCACTTCCTAGGATGGGGACCTCCATGAAGCAATTTGCGGTGAATACTCATTTTTGCCCCTCCCCCCGCTACAAAAAGTCGCCATTCACGCCGCCCCGCCATCTCCGGACATGTTTTTCACTTCCCCTCCCAGATCCCCCAGAGGCGAGGAAGTGAAAATAGGCAAGTATTACATATATATGCTGTATATTGTACTCATTCATTTCTAACGCAAGCAAAACTTCACAAAGTGCCTCAGTGTTGTCGCTGGTTCCTAGTGAATTGATAGGCTCACGTGACTATTGATTCAGCTCACAAAATGGCTGCCTCAGCTGTGCACCTCACGAATACGCCTCAGTGATATCACTGGTTTCTAGAGGATTGTTAGGCCGGGAATATTGGCTCAACTCACAAGATGGCTGCCTTGGTGATAGCACCGGTTTCGAGAGAAATGATAGGCTGTATGCTCACGATTATTGGTTCCACCCACAAATTGGCCACCGTCGCTGAGACAGCGGAAGCCTGACGCTTTAAGTTAGTTTTAAGTGCTAGCTGTTATACACCTACTATATAGCCCATTAGCAAAATCTGACAGTAAAATAGATATCATGTTAACTATAAGGGCAGATGCGGAGTCAATTTTATAAAATAATACCACACAAACGGTATATAAACAGCAGCTTTATTAACAACTAAGTAGTTAATAGTAGCTCAATACTCATTGTAAACTTTCTGGACCACTTGTCAAGCCTGGGATCAGTTTTCCCCATGTTACAATGTACATTTTAGGAAGGGCATCACTTGTGAGGTAATGCCCCGGATCTGATAGTCTCACCCTTCCATCGTATCCTAGTAAGCTCGATAAACAAACAATCCCCGCACAAACATCCAACAGACAAAGCTGCCTCCTTAGAATTCTGGGTAATTTGAGGGGGAAAATTCTGTCCAAAAAATATTGAATTTTTTTTTATTTATCAACAGGACATTGGGAATCCTAAATTTGACACAAAATTGTGATTAAAGATTAAATGCAGTGTAAAGAAGCACTTTCAGGGCATGAGGTGAAAGCAGATAACGTCTTTGATCTCTGCCCAGACTCTGGCTGGACTCCCGTCTTGAATATTTTAAGCGACGTCCCATTCTACCAGCCTCTATACAGAATTACTTGATGGGGGGCAGGGGGGGGGGGGGGGGGGGGAGCTAATTTAGTTATTTCTCAGACATGTCCCGCAGATTCGGTTGGGTGAGGCCTATTCATTTGGATTTCACGGCCTGTCATTGCTCTCACTTCTCTATCTGGGGAAGTCTACCCTACAGAATTCTCACTGCAGACATAACCTCCCCCCCACCCCCCTATTGTGCGGTCCACAGGCCAAGTCTCTCCAAACTGCACTCAATACCAGGAGACAAACCCCTTGTAGAGGCACTTGGGATAAGCATAGGCAATAAATTAAGGTCATCAATTAATTTAACATCAGAAGGGAAGCAGTTGTCACTTTGAAGTCGTGTCGGGACACTTGCTCCCCGATTCCAAAAATAAAGAGACCCTGTTAGCAGGTCTATATTTTACAAATATTTCTAAGCGAATGTGCTATTGCGAGCCGTGTTTATTGTGTATTTGTGATGTCTTTTTTCTCATTATTGTTGCATAATAAAAAAGAAATTGAAATATAAAGCACGTAGACTTTAAGGGGTAGATTTACTAAACCGCGGATTTGAAAAAGTGGAGATGTTGCCTATCAGATTCTAGTTATCATTTATTTAGTACGTTCTACAAAATGACAGCTAGAATCTGATTGGTTGCTATAGGCAACATCTCCACTTTTTTCAAACCCGCAGGTTTAGTAACTATACCCCTAAGATTTTTTTTTTATATATAAATATTTAGTTAAACATATGTGCATGAGGTAAACTATTTTTTTTTTCACTCTCTATCGTTTTTCAGAATCAAGAGAACCCCAGTTTATTTGCATATTTGTTCATATTAATGTGTCGGGGGGGGTCATATAAAGTTGAATGCAAGGTACGGTATGCAGCGTGTAATACGCTTCTTATTTCTATGCATGCGCACAAAGAACTAGTTAGCGCTACAGCCATATGTAGACTCGCGATTATGGCCGCTTGCGGCTCCTTATGATTGAAGAGGGGGAACAGGTGATAGAGGGGATAGATAACAGGTTCAAGAGCTCGGTGGAGCAAATGCGAGTTTTGCAGACCGAGACTCAGACGTATTTGTCAGGAGACGGGAATCGTGTGAGTGCACGATCACTAGTGTAAGTTAAGAACGGATAGCGATGCCGATCAGCTTAGATACGTTTGGTTCAACAGATCCGTGTAAGATGTGTCTTTTTTCCCCCAATGGAATTAACATCTGCATTTTAGATACATGCTCTACAAGGCTGATATTGTTCAGGTTATTATTGGACGTTTTGAGAAATGCAGTGGACGCATCGACGTGTGCGGCCATGTTGGACTCCGTCCTACAGCTAAGTTCTTTTATGACCACTCGAAGCAACTAGATTGGACATCCTTCAATGGGACTACCACTGTCCTCTTCTAAAATTTCAATGGGGGACCCTCAACTTTACCTCAGAGATGCTTCTGTTTATTAGAGGCATCTAGTGAATTGATTGGCAGTATTCTCATCTGTTGGTTCAGCCGACAAAATGGCTGCCTCCACTGCAGGTGACGGGTGTCTATTAATCGAAAAGATGCCACTACTGATTCCTGGAGCAAAATGATAAGGTAATTACACTTCCAGGGCCTAATTAAGGATTCAGCCCGCCGTTGGCTAATATGATGGTAGCACCCCCCTTGCCAGACTAATACGCGGTAGGCAAAAAAACCAAACTCATCCTTAATTTAAATTCTGGCTTCCTTCGACCGCCACCACCACCTCAAAATGGCTGAAAATTTTGTCAAATTTTGGAAATTTGGAATAATATCTTCCTGCTATGAAATATAAGAATTTTAAGTAGACACCATATAAAAACCCTAGGGGACAAATTTATTTAAAAAAGTGAAAACCATTTTAAGCCACTTTATATGTTAAAAAAAAAAATTGAGATGGAGATAACAGAACGTTTATTTCGTCAGTACATGTAAACACCTCCATTGAAATTAAACAGACCATTGCGTTTGAAGAAGACACAGGTTTCGAAACCAGCGCAAAGCAGAAACCGATGCATTGTATCCGTTGTATGTGACTGAGAAATCTGAATTTATAAAGAAAATTTGGGAGAGAGATAATGCAGGCAGTCGGTGGAGAAGTATTTTCTAAAACTGCATTACCAAACATATTTGTTAAAACTAATTTTGGACCTAATTTTGCCCACTTCACTAGGAAGTGGGCAGATGCGGGAGATTGTCATACTCTCCCGGGAGTCCGTGAAACTCACCCGAAATGCGGGAGAGTTGGCAAGTATGTCCTAAGGTAAAGTCAAAGCGGCAGCTCTAATCTGATTTGTTGCTGTGGGCTATCTCTATGCGCCTTTTTTGCACAGCTACCTGGGCACCCCCAAAGGCCTCTGGGTAATAGCAAGAGTTAAAAGGACTTGCAGGAGATTCATTCACTGCCAGAATGTGGCAGGTGTAAGCCGGTGAAGTGAGCAGGCCAAAGAGTGACCTTTGTAAAGATATTCGCATACAGCGCTCGTTCAGGAGACCGACCTCTCTATACCACTCGAGCACGAGGGGGGGTGAGGGGGCTGGGAGAGTGCGAAAATATAATAACCAGCTTGTGATTTTATGGCAGCTGGAAAGCCAGTCAACAAAGAGAAGTCTCTCCATTTAAAAAAAAAAAAAAAGATCCCTTCATTCAGAATAGACTTCAAGTGTTTCCTTTTTTTGATTTTTTTTCTTTCCCTCTCTCAGGATAATCTCCCTTCACAGAATCATGTGAGGTAAATGTGAGCGACTTGGCTTAAAGTCTGTACATGGGTGCGATAACGTGGTGGGAAGAATGGCTTTAGTCATGGTAGAAGAATGAGAAATGGAAAAAAACAAATACAAAATGGATTATTTGTGAATGCCGGCGCACTTCTCTCATTAACACTACAATCTTTTGTCTGTCGTACCTTCTGAACAGGAAAAATGGAGGTGTTGCCCATAGCAACCATTCATCTTCTAGCTATCATTAATCTAGTACATTCTAGAACATGATAGCTAGCGCCTGATTGGTCAATATGGTACCTCAGTGACTGCATGTGCATTATAGCATCCGTTGCACCCTGATTTTAATGTTAAACAACGTGTATCAGTAAGGGAATACAGTTGATGTGTTGTATTTGTGTCAGATAGGTGTATTCAATTCATTTTCCTATGGGTAAAATTGACATACTGGATCAATAGGGAAATGACCCCAATCTGGGCTATATAGATGAGTTTTGCAGCTGTCTGTACCGCAAAGGAACCCTTACATGATTGGCCGCAGGGACAGGATGGACTAAACTGATTGGCCGCTACCTGATCTTTATTTGATTTAAATATAAATCCGCAGCGCTGTACAGAGAACTCACTCACATCAGTCCCTGCCCCATTGGAGCTTAAAGTCTAAATTCCCTAACATACATACACACAGACAGACTAGGGTCAATTTTGATAGCAGCTAATTAACCTACCAGTATGTTTTTGGAGTGTGGGAGGAAACCGGAGCACCCGGAGGAAACCCACGCAAACACGGGGAGAACATACAAACTCCACACAGATAAGGCCATGGTCGTGAATCGAACTCATGACCCCAGCGCTGTGAGGCAGAAGTGCTAACCACTAGGCCACTGTGAGGCCACAAGGAATGGCAGCAGGTATATGCTGGAGTCTTGCCTTGTCTGACAAAGAGACTGTTGACTGCATTTGCTTAATATGAACCAACATTTATCTCATTATTATGGAAATAAGCGGAGGAAGGTCCAAGGTCACAGCATTAGGACACCCCATGCAGTGGAATCTTCAATAGGTTTCTATTAAGGCTACTCATTGGGTCAGGAATGCTGTAGGAAGCAGATGACTACGGGGCTTTGCAGGTCCCTCGTAAAACACCAGTCTTCGTGTGCCCCGCTGTCAGGCTGTCCGCGTCTGTCTAAGGAACGCCGCTGATCGATTTATTGGAATGTTGACATTGTTTGTATTGAGAGCATCTTTCTGAGACAATTTTAAATGATCGACTCCACCAGTTTTGTATGTTCAGAGTAGAGTCTGTTTTTCACATATTGGGACGTTTGAAACCTAAAATGTGTTTTTATTTATTTGATATATAAATGCTCTTTATTGCCCAGTGGACAATAGGCTCATATATACTAAAGAAGGGTACACACTACAGAAAATTTCTCTCGATGGGATATGCGTAACGATTTTAACAATGGCTGAAAGTCCCGATCAGCAGCCGATTCCTGTGTACACACTATACACGTTTTACCGTCAGATCTGTGCTCTTCATCTGTCATAACCATCGGCTGAAAAGATGGTGACTCTGCACACTCCATAGAGATCTATGGACACTGCCGGTCCTGAGTGCTTACACACTGCAGGATTGGAACGACATTGTTCCACCGTTCATAGAGCTTTTGAGTCCATTTATAAAATCAAATCAAATGATACGATGTGCTTTGGTACGATAATACGCAATCGTGGGAGCGCGCACACTAATGCGATAGCGGACCTAACAGTCGTTTAGCGTCTGATTGGCCCGATAATTGGTTGAAAAACCTGTAGTGTGTAACAATGCATTTAGGAGCAAGATTTGCACTGAACTACGACAACCAATCAGCAGTTATCTTTCATCTGGCTAGCGCAAGTCAGACAATGAAAGCACACGTCTGATTGGTGTTAGGGTTGGGTGCAATATTTGCATCTCGATTTAATGTTGGTAAATGAGATCTTTTATACCACTTAGGTTAGTAGCTCCCCAACCTTTTTGCTACTTTGGCACAGATAACAGAAGATTTATTTTACCATGTGCTTGCTGACTTTCCAGGAGCGCCCGTGAGACTTGCTGAATAGTGGGAGATCTTTCAGATTCCGGAGAGAGCCTGGCAAACTCCCCGAGATGTGAGTTAGCTCCTGCGCATGATCGGTAAATGGCGAAGAAAAGAAGAAACGTAGACCAAGTAGGCCGTTCTACGTACTTCAGTACTGCTTAGAGTAGAAAGCAGCGGCAGATATGCCTTCTAAGAGGACCGGATTTAAAAAGTGTTTTAATTACATTCAAATGTTTTAAAAAAATATTTAAAAACCTCTATTTGTTCAACAAAAAAAAAATATTCAAAGATTGTAATCTGTTATTGCCAGTCTTCGTATATTTTTTTATTTAGTGTGTATATATGGTGAGAAGGGGAGAGGATTTGAAAAGGATATAAAGCACTTATCACTCCACTTTGTCTTGGTGAGCAGGGTGTGATCCAATAAGCCGTGGGTAAGGCTCGTGGTTCAATATATTCTGTACCGTAATCGTGGTATTTCTGAGCATGACCACATAGGGCATGGTTCCTTTGGGACTCCATAGTTGACTATTGTCTCTAATTGTCCAGTATTTTCATACTCATTCCCGCCTATACATTACAGGTTTCAACAGGGACACGTCTGGCGTGGTCAGAAGAAGTCTCTGCTTTGCTCCTTTGAGGGCAGAGTGAGGGGCTCTTGGAGGAGTGGGTACCTCAGGGTGGAAGGGTGTGAAAAATCCTTCACCTCTTTCCCCTGCAGCCACTGTGCCCCCTAATTTTACGCCCCTGTGTTTCAACAATACATCAATATTTCATCTTAAAAAAAAGGACATGTATTTTTCACGGGTTGTGCAGGTCTTCATTCACTTGTATGTTTGGGAAAACCAAACTTGACAGATGAAAACTGTGGCATCAACTTCTGACTTTCAGTGCCCAGGTGTGAACACGCTGATTAAGAGCAATGTGTTTTAAACGTCATTGGGTTTTCAAGCATGCAAACTGCCCCATAAACATATCGGTGTCCCTTTAAACAATTGGTTAACCCTGAAAATGGACCCATCATTATCATCTATTTATATAGCGCCACTGATTCTGCAGCGCTGTACAGAGAACTCACTCACATCAGTCCCTGCCCCATTGGAGCTTACAGTCTAAATTCCCTAACATACACACACACACACACACACAGAGACTAGGGTCAATTTTTGTTAGCATCCAATTAACCTACCAGTATGTTTTTGGAGTGTGGGGGGAAACCAGAGCACTTTGAGGAAACCCATGTAAACACGGGGAGAACATACAAACTCCTCACAGATAAGACCATGGTCGGGAATCAAACTCATGACCCCAGTGCTGTGAGGCAGAAGTGCTAACCACTGAGCCACTGCACTGCCCCATATTTGTTGATGACCAAATGCACAGTACAAGTCCTCTTAGGCTAGAGTCACATATTTACAAAGTGCCACAATTTTGTTGCTGTACATCCTCAGCATGTATCTATGTAGGGATCGTGAGGAATCCATTCAACGTTTATTTCAGCTACAAAATACTAGAGTTTTATAGCTCGTATGACATCAGATCCATAATATTGTATATTGACATACCCCACCATTACTGGGTCTTAAATCGGGACCTACTAGGTAAGTTTCTCTATACCTCACAGCTCTCCCACAGCAAAGTAAATAAAGAGTACACAGGTTCATTATTTAAACTACCAAAAAGCCATGTTATATCCAAGTTTGGTAAGCATATTGTGAAGGAGACTGTATAGCCCTGAAATCCGCCATGACAGTTCAGAGCGTGACGCACTTAGACGAACCTGCTCAGTTGCAAACTTTCCAAGCAAACTATTTAAAAAAAAAACAAAACTATTAAACTATTAAAAAAAACTTGGCAACTGTGCTTACATATTCAGCTCCTTCCATGCAGCGGGCCCCATTATCTCCATGGCCCCAGTGCACGGCACCTGCCTCTCCAATGTTAGTTCCGCCTCTGTTTGGGAGCGCGGTAACATTACCCAGAATGCCCTATCCACACGGCGTAAACAATGGTTCTGCTTCAGAGAACCCCCGCTCTACCTGAGAAAACTTTCTAACGTTGATAGCTAAATCTGTGTTTTCATTTGCACCTTTTTAGCAAATGCGCAGAAGGATCTCGGCTGCAGGTGCAATATTAGGGAACCTATATATGTAATAAAAACTTTAAATATGGCATGAGCTATGTAAAGCAATTCTGTGGTAAATCTTCGATGCAAAAGAGGCAGCCAAGAATGGGAAGTGCAAAAGAATAACATTAAATAAAAATAAAACAACCCTTCAGCATCTCCAAGACACATATACATTAATTTCCCTCATCTGGTATCACAGATTGCACCTACAAATGAAGTTTCCTTGACTGGCTTGGTTGCCATGGTTACCTTTGCCACTGCAAACCAATGGGAGACGAACGGGGTCTGGTTGGCGAGAGGGTGTGAGGAGCAATCTGCTTCTCTAGCCAACACCCCCCCCCCCCCCCTTACCCCAGAAAATAAAAAACGGGGGGTTGTCGTCATGGCACGCTGCCAGGGGCCCGTCTGGCTCTAGACATTTGTGTTACCGGAATGGATAGAGGACAATATAAACAACCACATCACGCAGATACGTCCACCGTGCCTCACATCAAGGGCACGGCTCTATAAATCACACATATCTCCTTTTTATCCTTTATTACTGGAGGTTTTTTTTTTTCTCTTTCTCATCCTGTGTGGCTCTTTGTACTCGTAATTAATAGACGGATAAACGTACAAAGAACCTGTTATTTATTTTTTTATTTTTTTTATCCTCACGTCCTCCTTCTTTCCCGTCCTTGGCATGTTCCCCTATTTTTTTTTTTTATTCCCTTCCCTCCGGCTGCCCAGCCTCAGCCAGAACAGTAGTGACTGGTTTTTTCGCCGAAATTTACATCACAAAAACGCCAGCCCCTGTGAACTTGAGTGACCTTTCGACCTCCACAATTTGACTAGTGAATCGCTCCAGTCCGGGACATACTGTCTTGTCAGTCTGATTCCTGCATGAATACATTCTTAATCCCTCAAGTCGGTGTCGGAGACGAGTCCTCATTCAGAATCTTCCCATTCCGGAGTCTTGCTACAAACCCTCTCTTTCTAAAGCTTCTATCTATTTTGTTTTTTTCCCCCGCACCTGCAATAGGGAGGAAATAAGGGTGAAGAAAGGGAGGGGTGTCAAATCGGAATTCCCTTATTCTTTGCAAAACAAACCCAGGGCTGTTAACGAAACAAACTCTGATTCACTACTTTCTGCCCCTTTTTTTATTATTTTATTTTCTCCGTTTCCTTTTTGCCAGAATCTCAGACCTCCCGAAAAAAAATCCGTCCTCTTTATTTACTGGTTTATTATTGGTCGTTAATTTTCCTTTCAGTTTTTAAAAAATTGACTTGTGAAATGTTTTTTTTCCTAGTTATTTTTTTTATCTTCCTCCTTTAAAATCGATCGTGTTAAGTTCATTCTGGCAAAATCCATGGGGCTGCCTCTCCCGTATTGTAAGAGTTTACTAAAATATCGCTATATACATTTTTTTGTATGCAGAATTAGGAGCTCTTGACCAAGATACAAGTCGGAAAAAATAAATCGTAATTTTTGTCTCTGAAGACCACGGGTATATTTACTAAACTGCGGGTTTGAAAAAAGTGGAGATATTGCCTATAGCAACCAATCAGATTCAAGCTTTTATTTATTAAGTGCATTCTATGAAATGATAGCTAGAATCTGGTTGCTATAGGCAACATCTCCAATTTTTCAAACCCGCAGTTTAGTAAATATATCCCTAAATCTTTTTAGGAATGAAGGGTAAGAGAAATTCTGGCAAATGTAGGCATGGAAAATTGGTGAGATGGATACACATACATAACAATCTTTCAGGAAATACAGTAGGCAGAGCAATTAACAAATGCCCAGTAGAAGTCGACAGTGCATCTGTCCACGTTTAATACATCTAACCGTTGTTTACAAAGTGTGATGTCATTGGTACCTGGTGAAGGGATGGGTTACATTCTCATCACTATAGGTTGAGCCCACAAAATGTCTGCTTCCTCTCATGAAGGTGACAAGTATATTTAAAAAGTTTACGTAGTATTAAAAAAAAAATGCAGAATATTTATTGTTCCCCTTTCTTGGTCTGGAAGTGCTTTATGTGTATCTAAATTATCTGGCAACAATTGGAGTCTTCATTGAAGCTTTCTGAGAAAGTCTTTATCATATATGGGGCTTTGAGGGTCAAATTTGTTATACTGTTCATCAGAATGGGCTCTGCTTTGTATACTGGTCATCAGAATGGGCTCTGCTTTGTATACTGGAAAATGGGCTCTGATTTGTATGCTGGTCATCAGAATGGGCTCTGATTTGTATACTGGTCATTAGAATGGGCTCTGCTTTGTATGCCAGTCATCAGAATGGGCTCTGCTTTGTATACCGGTCATCAGAATGGGCTCTGCTTTGTATGCCGGTCATCAGAATGGGCTCTGCTTTGTATGCCGGTCATCAGAATGGGCTCTGATTTGTATGCCGGTCATCAGAATGGGCTCTGATTTGTATACTGGTCATCAGAATGCGCTCTGCTTTGTATACTGGTCATCAGAATGGGCTCTGCTTTGTATACCGGTCATCAGAATGGGCTCTGCTTTGTATGCCGGTCATCAGAATGAGCTCTGATTTGTATGCTGGTCATCAGAATGTGCTCTGCTTTGTATACTGGTCATCAGAATGTGCTCTGCTTTGTATACTGGTCATCAGAATGGGCTCTGCTTTGTATAACGGTCATCAGAATGGGCTCTGCTTTGTATGCCGGTCATCAGAATGGGCTCTGCTTTGTATGCCGGTCATCAGAATGGGCTCTGATTTGTATACTGGTCATCAGAATGCGCTCTGCTTTGTATGCCGGTCATCAGAATGGGCTCTGATTTGTATACTGGTCATCAGAATGGGCTCTGCTTTGTATAACGGTCATCAGAATGGGCTCTGCTTTGTATGCCGGTCATCAGAATGGGCTCTGCTTTGTATGCCGGTCATCAGAATGGGCTCTGCTTTGTATACTGGTCATCAGAATGGGCTCTGCTTTGTATACTGGTCATCAGAATGCGCTCTGCTTTGTATGCCGGTCATCAGAATGGGCTCTGCTTTGTATGCCGGTCATCAGAATGGGCTCTGCTTTGTATGCCGGTCATCAGAATGGGCTTTGCTTTGTATACTGGTCATCAGAATGCGCTCTGCTTTGTATTCCGGTCATCAGAATGGGCTCTGCTTTGTATGCTGGTCATCAGAATGGGCTCTGCTTTGTATGCTGGTCATCAGAATGGGCTCTGCTTTGTATTCCGGTCATCAGAATGGGCTCTGCTTTGTATACTGTTCACCAGAATGGGCTCTGCTTTGTATGCTGGTCATCAGAATGGGCTCTGCTTTGTATGCTGGTCATCAGAATGGGCTCTGATTTGTATGCTGGTCATCAGAATGGGCTCTGCTTTGTATGCTGGTCATCAGAATGGGCTCTGCTTTGTATGCTGGTCATCAGAATGGGCTCTGATTTGTATGCTGGTCATCAGAATGGGCTCTGCTTTGTATGCCGGTCATCAGAATGGGCTCTGATTTGTATACCGGTCATCAGAATGGGCTCTGCTTTGTATACCGGTCATCAGAATGGGCTCTGATTTGTATACCGGTCATCAGAATGGGCTCTGATTTGTATACCGGTCATCAGAATGGGCTCTGATTTGTATACTGGTCATCAGAATGGGCTCTGCTTTGTATGCCGGTCATCAGAATGGGCTCTGCTTTGTATACTGTTCACCAGAATGGGCTCTGATTTGTATACTGTTCACCAGAATGGGCTCTGCTTTGTATACTGTTCACCAGAATGGGCTATGCTTTGTATGCTGGTCATCAGAATGGGCTCTGCTTTGTATACTGTTCACCAGAATGGGCTCTGCTTTGTATACTGGTCATCAGAATGGGCTCTGATTTGTATAACGGTCATCAGAATGGGCTCTGATTTGTATGCTGGTCATCAGAATGGGCTCTGCTTTGTATGCCGGTCATCAGAATGGGCTCTGATTTGTATACCGGTCATCAGAATGGGCTCTGCTTTGTATACCGGTCATCAGAATGGGCTCTGATTTGTATACCGGTCATCAGAATGGGCTCTGATTTGTATACCGGTCATCAGAATGGGCTCTGATTTGTATACTGGTCATCAGAATGGGCTCTGCTTTGTATGCCGGTCATCAGAATGGGCTCTGCTTTGTATACTGTTCACCAGAATGGGCTCTGATTTGTATACTGTTCACCAGAATGGGCTCTGCTTTGTATACTGTTCACCAGAATGGGCTATGCTTTGTATGCTGGTCATCAGAATGGGCTCTGCTTTGTATACTGTTCACCAGAATGGGCTCTGCTTTGTATACTGGTCATCAGAATGGGCTCTGATTTGTATAACGGTCATCAGAATGGGCTCTGATTTGTATGCCGGTCATCAGAATGGGCTCTGCTTTGTATGCTGGTCATCAGAATGGGCTCTGCTTTGTATGCCGGTCATCATAATGGGCTCTGCTTTGTATACTGGTCATCAGAATGGGCTCTGCTTTGTATACTGGTCATTAGATTGGTGCAGATTTGCAGTGTCTGATAATGGGAGGTGGTGGACAGATTGGGGACGTTGCCTGATGAGTAGAGTTCATTTATGACGGAGTCCCTGTAGGCCTCAACAGGCTAGGTCGGACCTTGAAGTGACATTTTCACTCTTCCCACCCTACACATTTTCAGGTAGATCCACGAATGCGTCAAGCGAGGTGCAGATTTGCTTACCGCAGGCGGTTCAATAGAGCTGGTGAGTCGGGGTACACCTTGAAATGCGCTTGGTAGACTAATAGACGCATTTGTGCAACCATAAATGCAGATTGGATCCACATATTTTGCAGTTTGTCCCTTAGCCTTAATGTCATCAAAAGCACGCCAGATCCTTACCAGCGTGGCACAGGCTATGGGATGCCAGGGTGGTTGGAGACATACTAATGTCTGTGCACAAGATAAGGTCCTTCAGCCTAGTATGCTTTTATTCTTTATTTAGTTCATCGTTGGGAAGAGGAATCTTTCAGATCCACAGAGGGGTTTCCATAACAACAGAAGCCAGCACAGTTTACACGAAAGATGGCAAGCTCAGTGTTCCTGTGCCTGCCGACGCGCCTCTGTGCAGAAGGCCTTCAACTCGAAAGGAGAACACCAAGGAGCACGCTAAGAGGAGAGTCAATTGCCTTCAGCCGTCACGTCACCTGACTGCTTGCTTTTGTAAATGTACTATTTTATTCTGGCTGCTGTCTAAAAAGAGCGGCTATCGAACAGCGTCCTTGTACGACAGCGTAATTATGTTTCCTTCGTTACTGAGTTATATCAAGAAACTGGGGACTATTTATCGTTCTCCAGTCCAGGTCAATTTGTTTATGCGTGAGCCGGAGAAGTAAAAAAGAAAAAATAGGTTCAAATTATTTTTTGTAGAAAGCCCCGCCCAAAAAAGGGGGGCGAATCGTTCCACCTGCGGGTGTTACTGCCAGTAATAGCAGTTGTTAATGTCAGCAGTAACCCTTTCATGCAAAAAGCAATGGAGATTTTCGTCTAGCCAAGGCTGTAGCCTTGTGCTATCGTTTCACATCTGGTTCGGAAACTACATTGATGTTAAACGATAGTAAACAAGTGCTTTGTATTTCAGATACAATTTCACAGTACCACTTCTCTGAAGTCTGAATGAATTCTACACAGTTAAAATTAGAGATGCTCAGGGTCGGTTTCCCGAGAACCGAATATACCTGAACTTAGCAGATCCTTTGCGCTTTTTCGGATTTGAAAACAAGGCAAAGCGTCATCGTTACGCCGTTGGATCTCGGATCTCGCGAGTTTTGGATTTCTTTTTAAGATCCAACATAACAGTGGGTGGGAGGGAGGGCGGACCCAAGGACAATTCTATCTTGTACCATTTTTCTTTTCTGCCACTGCTGTGTGCCAATGTGCCCTAGATGTGCTAGGAACTGCCGTGTGTTTGTGTCATTGCTCTGTCGCTTACCATCCAGCCAGGTCGCTGCAGTATTTGTCCCAAAGTGTATGAAAATAATATTGTGACCTTTGAGGTGGTCAAAAGTAGGAACAAAAAAAAGAGCAAAATTATGTGATTTTAGCATATTTTAGGATTTTTCTAAAAAAATCCAAAACCAAAACCAAAACACACGAGGGCGGTTTTGCCAAAACCAAGACACGGAGCTAATCTAGATCCAAAACCAAAACCAGTTCGCGGGGGTCAGTGAGCATCTCTAGTTAAAATACATACAGTACATATACTGAGAATTAAATACAGAACAGTTATCAAGACAAGTGTCACTATGCCGTCCTCCCTACGAGTCGAATAAGACAAAACGCTAATCCTAGCACACGCAGAAATAGAAGTGGTACTGTGCAGTTGAAACTACAGACCGACAGTATACAAACATATTGCTTCTCTTGTTTTATATTCATGTGCTCTTAGGGTGGGTGCAGATTTCAGTATCTGCTTTCTGTATGCTTTATAAGATAGGAAGTTATTGAAGGCAATGATGCAAAAGTGACAACCAATCAGATGTTTGCTTTCTTTGGCTTAAATCCGTACACCTGCAATTTTACACCATGCTAGCAAAACACTCCAATAAGTTATCGTATAAGTTGTATATAACATACAAAGATGGTATTACATCTACAGATGCTTGGGCTCGATTTCTGAAAACCGAGCCCACCCGAACTTAATGGATCCGAGTAGGCTCGTGAGCCGGCTCGGTACTTTTTTGCGTCCTCGGTTCTCAATGGAGGCAAAAAGGTCATTGTTGCATTGTCGGATCTCGCAGATTTTGGATTCCATAAGTACCTCCCTCCCCAGAAGATCCAGTGCCATTGCTCACACAGAAAGAGGGGTAGCAGTGTTCTTGTCACTCTCCAGTCTCCAGTGACATTGCTCAGTGCCATTGCTCAGTGACATTGCTCACACATAAACAGGGGTAGCAGTGATCTTGTCACTCTCCAGTCTCCAGTGCCATTGCTCAGTGCCATTGCTCATACAGAAATAGGAGAGGTAGCAGTGTTCTTGTCACTCTCCAGTCTCCAGTGACATTGCTCAGTGCCATTGCTCATACAGAAATAGGTGAGGTAGCAGTGTTCTTGTCACTCTCCAGTCTCCAGTGACATTGCTCACACATAAACAGGGGCAACAGTGTTCTTGTCACTCTCCAGTCTTTAGTGCCATTGCTCAGTGCCATTGCTCACACAGAAACAGGGGTAGCAGTGTTCTTGTCACTCTCCAGTCTCCAGTGACATTGCTCAGTGCCATTGCTCATACAGAAATAGGAGAGGTAGCAGTGTTCTTGTCACTCTCCAGTCTCCAGTGACATTGCTCACACATAAACAGGGGTAGCAGTGATCTTGTCACTCTCCAGTGCCACTGCTCAGTGCCATTGCTCATACAGAAACAGGAAGGGTATCAGTGTTCTTGTCACTCTCCATTCTCTAGTGACATTGCTCAGTGCCATTGTCATACAGAAACAGGGGCAACAGTGTTCTTGTCACTCTCCAGTCTTTAGTGCCATTGCTCAGTGCCATTGCTCACACAGAAACAGGGGTAGCAGTGTTCTTGTCACTCTCCAGTCTCCAGTGACATTGCTCAGTGCCATTGCTCATACAGAAACAGGAAGGGTATCAGTGTTCTTGTCACTCTCCATTCTCTAGTGACATTGCTCAGTGCCATTGTCATACAGAAACAGGGGCAACAGTGTTCTTGTCACTCTCCAGTCTTTAGTGCCATTGCTCAGTGCCATTGCTCACACAGAAACAGGGGTAGCAGTGTTCTTGTCACTCTCCAGTCTCCAGTGACATTGCTCAGTGCCATTGCTCATACAGAAACAGGAAGGGTATCAGTGTTCTTGTCACTCTCCATTCTCTAGTGACATTGCTCAGTGCCATTGTCATACAGAAACAGGGGCAACAGTGTTCTTGTCACTCTCCAGTCTTTAGTGCCATTGCTCAGTGCCATTGCTCACACAGAAACAGGGGTAGCAGTGTTCTTGTCACTCTCCAGTCTCCAGTGACATTGCTCAGTGCCATTGCTCATACAGAAACAGGAAGGGTAGCAGTGTTCTTGTCACTTGACAAAAATTGACTGGAAATGACTGGAAATTATTGTTATTGACGTTAATAATAATGTAGGAACAAAAACAGAAACAAATTATGTGATTTTAGCAAAAAATAAGGATTAAAAACCAAAGCCAAAACACGCAAGGGCGGTTTTGCCAAAACCAAACCACGAAGTTAATCTAGATCCGAAACAAAACCCAAAACTAAAACACGGGGGTCAATGAACATCTCTAATTACATGTATGCGCTCCTGAAAATATCTTTATATAAATGTTAGGTCATACTTACCAACTTTCTTCAGCTCTCTTCCGGGAGCCTGCCAGTGGAGGTGGGCGTGAGGGGGGCGGGGCGCCAAAAATCGCGGCCGTTTGGCCCCGCCCCCTGTGACATCATGACGCAAACACGTCATGTGACAGCGGGGGGCCGGGCGTTTGGGACCTAATTCTGCCCGCTTCACTAGGAAGTGGGGCGCTTCCTAGTGAAGTGGGCAGAATTCGGGAGATTGCCACACTCTCGCAAAATGCGGGGGGTCTCTTGGACATTCCAGGAGAGTTGGCAAGTATGTGTTAGGTTCTGATGTCATAGCCTCTTGTTGTAAATTATTACAGATGTTCAAGTCACCGGGGAGAATTGTGACCTGTTTATACAACAATTAGCCTGTGGCCTGGTGCCCACATATGGTCAAGGAGCTTCTCTGTAACTTATAATATCCTTATCATTACTATGGGGTACATTTTTCCTTACCATAATAGTTAGAGTGACTCAATTTACGAAACAATTAACTAATACATGATACATTTTCAACGGCTTCGCATTAGTTCCTAATAAAGTCACCCAGCCTCATAATATTACATGACTTTAAAGGGGGAAATTCAATTAGACGTGAAGTGTCTCCGGAACGTCCATGA